>NC_040027.1:3315995-3460995 GCF_000972845.2 Larimichthys crocea | reverse complement strand
GTGAACATCACACTGTTAACATTCAAGTTTATAATACAACCTGTCATTTATAGTGTCATTTTGTTTGTACTTACATGTTCCTAAATGTTGATACAGTGGAGGAAGACACCACCATGGGGGAACAATGGAGTAACATTTGAGCATTTTAGAGGGAAGCAGAAATGAATTATTGCGTACAGCACTGAGAAACAATACAGAAGTCTTTATAAGTATCACTCAATAGCATTGATAACCTGTGGAACATTTTGGAATGATGGATTTCACAGCAAAACAAACAAACAAACAAACAAGAATATCCCCATAACTTAATTTAACAAAAATCCGAAAAGTGGGCAAAAAAAAAGGCTTCCGCCATTTGATTCCCTTTCAAAATAAAAGTACAGTAAGCTTTGTTATATTGTGTGACTTTACTGTCACACTGGAAGAAGAAATAATACTAGTTTATGCAAATCAGATTCCAATTCCAAAGTTGGGATGCAAAATGTAAATAAAAAGCGTCAAATTCAAAATGAGTGTATATTTACAAGAAATATATAATATATATAATATAATAATATATGTCAAAAAGGATATACAAATCAATACATTGTGTTTTATTTATGTTTTAGAGTGTAACAACTTTTTGGAAGTTGCATCTTTCAATTTGCTCTGATGTGGTTGTATATTTCTGATGGATTTAGTGCTGTAGTACTATTGATTGACCAAAAGATGGTCAAAAGTCTGTGGACACCAGAACATTACACTCATGTGATACCTGTAAACATCTCGTCCCTCTGTGATGACTTTCCACCTGATTTTGAAGCCTGGCTGCTGTGAAGTCAGACCCACTGATGTTGGCCGATAAGGTCTGGCTCACAAACATGTTTACTTCAACAGCCAGTGGTGTTGGATGGGGTTGATGTCAGAGCTCTGCGCAGGCCAGTAAAGATCAGCCCAGCCACACCTTTACAGACCTGACTTTGTGCATGAAGGGACAAGTCGAAACAGGAAATAGCAAAACACAATCTGCTGCCACAAAGTTGATCCTAGTTCTGGTGACATTATTTATTAATCGGATGTACTGAACTACAATCACTGTTATATATTTAGTGCTCTCTGGGAAAAACACGTCTTGCGGTGATAATACTGATTTTCCCAATAATCAGAAACACAGCAAATTGCTACTTCAGTGCCACTAATAACAGTTATTACCAATCAAAAAGTAAGTTGCTATCTTTGTTGTATCATCACCTCTTGGAGATGGAAGCTGAATTATCCAAAAATGGCACCCTACCTCTGTCACTCTGACTTATTTTCAACAGAGTTAGTCATCATCTTCCCACTACTGCGTCTTCAGTGACAAAATGACAGTTTAATTCACTTCCCACTTCTCGGATTCTCACTACTTTGGATTTACAACACGGTATATGAACTTTACACACGAGTGCTGTTCGAGAGGAAGTCACGAGAGAAGAACTTTATACATAGTAAAAATAAAAGGTGAGAAAGTCACTTATTTCACTATAAATTAATATAGCACTAAGTCTTAATAATCTGCGGATAACCTTGTTAGTTTGTGTTCCTTCAGTTTGTCAACTTTTGTCAAAGTTGAGCCCTTGCTGCCACCTCTACCTCCCCATCTTTCCTCCTTTCCTCCCCAGTCCCACCTCCTCTCTCCTCCTTAACATAACGTCTCCTGATCCCAATCAAACCCCCCACACCACCACCACCTCACCTCCTCCCTCCCCTTTGCATTCCTCCCTGCTGATGTCAGACTTTAAATGAACCACTGTGAGTGTGTGTTGTGTGTGTTGTGTGTGTGTGTGTGTGTGTGTGTGCACATGTTCATGTGTGCTAAAGGGTCAGGCTTGGTTGCCAGGACGATAGGCCCTCCAACAGCTTTCTGCTCCGACGCTTTGAGCCCCGAGCCCTCCTCAAAGCATCATGGGAAAACAATTAAAACCTCCTCCAAATCTCTCTTGCTCTCCTTCTCCTTCTTTCTGTCTTTGTCCTTCTATCTCTCTTCCGCTCTTCAACTCTCCATCCCACCCTCTCCATCTCTCTCTCTCTCTCTTTCAGATAATCTTCACTCATGCTTGAGTTTCTGCCTGAATTGGAAATAACTTTTTTAAACAAGAATTTTCCTTCTATTTTCCACCTGAGATGTCTCTTATAGGGGGGACAGCAGGGGGGCTTTATTCTAAACACTATAGTCTGGAGGCTGTGTGTGAGTGTGTGCTTGTCTGGATATTTTCTTTGTCTAATATTCAGTGTGAAGTGAAACAAACCCCAACTCAGTTATTTGATGATGCTTTAATGATTTTGCCAGTAGATGTTCACTAACAAAAACCAAACGTTTAACTAACTGCTGTTCATTTTTAGTAAGACTCCACTGCTATCCCGAGGAGGGATTTAAGTGGTTAAAATTAGCTGAAATATATAAGTGGGTCACAGATGTATGAACAGAACTGGACACGTTCGAAGATGGCGCCCCAATTATTCCAGTGAATGATCTTCTATTACACTGAAAAAGTTTTCCAGACTTCCATAGGTTAGGGCCAATATTACATTATAATCACAGTCCTTCTTAACCACCTGACTTCCCTTATTTCTTCTCAATACTACAATTTGTAACTTTTTGACTTTTCTGTTGGACCTAATTGTTCATATTGTGATAATACAAAGAGACATTCCTTTCTAGAAATTGAAGGATATCTGGGCCCAAGCAGTGACCATAATAACAAAATCACTACATAGCCCAGCACTCTTCCAGGCGGCTTATACATACTGTGGTTCAAGGAAAAGTAAAAACACACTATTATTGTTGTATTAAATCACAAGGATTCATTGTAAACTGTACGACCAAACCAAGGATGTTCCAATTATTTGGTTATGTGAGTTTTTAATTTACCACGTTTGTGAAGGTTCAAACACTGTTGGTTCAAACAATTTAAATCTGATTTGTCTTTGACCTTCTCTACACATGCTGGGATAAACTACAGACCCTGAACAGGAATTAGTTGGAGTGATTTTTATAAAGAATTCCAGGCAGGTAATTGGAAAAGTCTGACTAAATGTTCTCATCATCTTTGCCTTTGCAGCACTAACTCACCATCTTCAATAACAGAATACAAGTTGTGTGTTATAATAATGCTTTATGATAATCACCATAGAGGTTGCGTTCACTGCAGAGATTGAAAAGAGGTCAACTTACTTTTTTTCAGATTGCTGTTCACAGGGACTCATGGCTCCGTTGTCTTATGAAAGCACCAAGTTTGCACTCTACATGATGCTGCCAACAGTAACCCAAAGACTATAGGTCACATGAATCAAAAATAAAACAGTGAAACTCAACCTGGTCCCTCATTGTTTGCCACTGTAGTGTCAGTTATACACAAATAAGATATATGTTAATTTATTTCAGGCCTGACCAGTGAAATTAATTTGATTTTCATAAAGAGTCAAAGTGAAATTGAAAGCATGCAAGCGAGAGCAGTGTCCTTTGTGTGTGTGTGTGTGTGTGTGTGTGTGTGTGTGTGTTGTGTTTTTCAACACACTCGGAAATGCTGAATGCTAAAGTGCCTCCTCACCCCCCCCCCCCCCCCAGCCCCCTCCATTCATTTTCCTTTTGGCTGACAACAGCTCTGCAAAGCTGCATGTAAACAAAAGGTGACTTGTCAATGAGAGAACACAGTGTAAAAGGCGTGAAAACTGTCTAAATCACAGATAAAGACAGTGAAAATGTTGAAAAGAATGATCCAAAGACTGCCTGTATGTTTGTTTCAGGAGTTTCAAGAGTTTTCTCCAGCACCATACATGTACCATGAGAAGAACAGGTTAAAAAATGACCCACTCTGTCTGTAGATATCAGTAAAATGAACTTAAGAATTCTTATTTCTAATGAAAACATACTAATGAATATTATATTGTATTTCTGCCATATTCTGTAAATAGATCCCCCTAAATCTGACACGCTTTTACAGGATAATTCTGCCCTATAGCAACACCATTACAACATTACATTTCTTCTTAAAGTGCTTCCAATCATCTGGCTGAACTGTCTTTACTTTTTTACACCTCGCCTGATCTTCTGACTGCTCATGTTTCTTCACCCATCAGACCTTATTGTAGCAGTGTTATCATTCTTGTAGTTCTCGGCTGCCACAGTTCAAACAGAGAAGCAGGGAACATGAGGGATTGAACCCCAATGCAGACAACTAAAGGCAGCGCGTATGCAGTTCAAATGATTTAATTAAACAAGATTCAATAAACAAAGCTGTCTGCCAGGGAACTGGCGAGAAACAAAAGTCCATGTGGCAGGCAAGGTTCAGAAAGCAAGGCAAAAATCCAAACAACACCAGAACAAAGCACTATCTGAGCGCTTGAACATAGATGAACGAAGATGGACTGGCCCTGAGACAAGGGAACACAAAGACTAAATATAATGAGGGCAGGATGACGAGACACAGGTGAAAACTAATTATGGCAAAGCAGAAAACTGGATGGAAACACAAAAGGCAGGAAGTAAATTCACAGACATGAGATAAGGGGAGTAATACAAAATAAAACAGGAAACACTAAACATGAAACCCAAGGCCATAACACTTAATTGACTTAGAAAAAAGATGGTCTACAAAAATTCTGTAAATGAATATATGGGAACCAAATCAGGTCAAAACTGGCAATGGTTATTTCTCCAGAATCATTTTGTAGGTGTCATCACATCTTCCACCTACAGTAAGGTCCTGACCCAGTCTTAGGAGTTTGTACTGGTGAGAATCACTGTACTGTACCTCGCAGTCTTCTGTGATACTAACTCTTCTAGATCTGACAGGGTCTTTGTGTACTTTTCTGCATTGTCATTTTCATAAATGCCACCACTAACACATCATCTGCTTCCCAGCTTATTATCTCCACATGTACTTTACAAATTCAATTAGGCCCTTCTTTCCATCTTGTTACATTTCCTCAACAGCTGAAATAATTTTTGGAGCTGCAGTAATTTACTACACAACATTAACATTTTCTGTCGTGAGCCGTCACGTCTTCGTCTCTCTGACAAACTTACTGAAGTCATAGATAATTCATTTGATTCTAAATTACAGCTTTCCATCGTGCCGCGCGCCCCTCTTGCAGGGGTTTGTTGTGACAAGCGGGCGCGCCGCTCGTCTCCAACCGTGATTTCTGTCGGCCCTGATGACAAAGATATCATGCAGCGCGTCTTTAAACATGACGCTGACATGTAGCACTTATCCACTCACTCAGAGAGAACACGACAGCATTGCTCCTCGTGACACCTCCCTCATTTCCCATGATGCACATGTAAGGGGTCGCCTCCGCATGACGATTAGTAATAATAAGAGTTCTTGAAAAATTTGGGATGTACTTTATTTTAGTGGGGGTTTTTATTCCAAGAGGGGAATGGGGTGGGGGAGCTGGAAGGGGACAAAAGCTGCCAAAGAGCTATTGTGTCTCAATAAAATGAGACATTTCTTCTATTGTGTTTGAATGAGTCAGTTATGATGGCAGTAATGTTGTATAAAGGAAGACGTTTATTTAATTCTGATTCCGGTCTAAATTTGCATCTGAAACAATGAAAAAGCTTCATTTGATGTGTTTGTCTTGGGTGACTGGAAGCTGAGGGCAGAGGAGAGGAGAGGACTAGAAAGGGGAGAAAAAAACAGAGGAAAGGGAAAGAAAGGAGAGCAATGAACGAAGAGGATACGGTGGGAGAAAAGAGAGTAGGAGAGAAAAAGAGGCAAAAGAGAAAAATAAGAGACGAAGATGAAAAGGGAAGTAAAGGGAACGGTGAGTGAGAGATGAGGTCAAAGGAGCACAGATGAAAGCAAGAGATGATATAAATAAATAAATTTAATGCTGCTGTGCTGCTTTTTTTTTTACATGAAAATTGAAAGTTTCATCTTATCTCACACATTGTGTTGGGACACACAATAATCTATTGAGCTAATATTCATGGAAAAGACTTTTTCTTGCCAACCTAGCTGCTAAAAAGATTCTTTATTTTCATTGTGTGTCACATGAAAAAGAAAGATTTTGCAGTTGTTTCTATGAATACCATAAAGGCTGTGTGAGACGGTAAGGATGTCAAGTGCTGGTGTGTGGGTTGGAAATGAGCGCAGATTTCCTGCCACACCTCATGAATGCTTCTGTTTCGGAGTTGATCGACATATCTTTGACGTCAGTTTCTTTCACAGGTCAGTGATCTTTACTGTTTACAACCAAACTTTGAACACTTCAGATGGCCTTCTGGAAGGTCGCTCCACTGACAGAAAGGTTATTTTACACTTTGATCGTTAATTTTTTCCATGCACTCATTGTTTGAGTCACTTAAGGTGACATTTGAAGTGTTCTTCAGGTCTGTACTTCTGGACTGACTTTACACCTCTCTGACAAGGTCATATTTCATTTCATCATTCAGCAAATCTTCTTGAAACTTTTTGTTGTGATGTATCAGTAACCTCCACAGACCTTGTTCCGTGTCAGCAGAGTGACATTTGACATATTGATGATTGTGTATGGTGTCAAGTTTTCCTTTTCTTAGAGTTGGATATAGTGTAGAGAAATATGAGATAATTTTTAGATAACAACTCACCCACTTTCACTTGCAGCAAGATTTACCTCCAGTAACAGCACCGCCAAGACTTTAAATCAGCCGCATAGCTGCAGGTGCAGCCATCACAATCATGGAAATGTATGCAAACTTAACTTCTACTTGAACACATTTTGAAAGCCACATGTAAAAATCCCTTCAGTTTGCACATGCTTCATTTCCTTATTACCTAAGTCAAATGGGGATCACCTGAAGTTCAAGGTTTTATCTGAGACAAGTTTATTTGGTACACATGCAGTGTACTGTTTTATAGAGTGATTAAATTCATTAAATAATAATGTACAAATGAAATCCTAGTTTCTCATCAGGCTGTCAGAGGAATGAAGACCATGATTATTGTATCATGATTTTTTATGTTTAGTCCAACAAGTCACTTCAGAATTGATGTTTTATCATTTGAATATTCATCTGATGCCAAAAAAGGCTAAAAGGCAGCTCAACAAATCGTTAAACTGTGAATGGGAACTATGTTAAATGAACTAATATGCAACAAACCGTTGGCAGTCAGAACAGGTGGAACAGGAAGAACCAACAAGGATTAAATCTGCAACCTTTGTATCAAATGCATAGTGCTACAAATAGTACACAATGTTCTATGAGCTAAATTTAGTATTTGGAGTTGGTACACAAGGAATAAATCAGAACATTAAATTGGAGCTGATATAAAAATCATATGTTACCAGGGGTTCATTAAACGGGATATTTTTTATATCTCAAAGACATTCCAGATATGATGGCAGTGTGCAAAACTGCCGCCAATGGCAATAAAATCTTTCTGTAAGTGCACTCTCCTGGCTCTGCTGCTTGGTAATGGACTCTTTTCATGGCAGACATGTTGACTTGTCAAAGCACAGAAAGCACAGGTGTAATTAATAACATTAATGATGCTCACTCGCTGACATGGATTGTACTGGGACACTTAATGGAATGGAGCCACCATTAATGTTATTATTTACACCTGTGGTTTCTGCCTTGACACGTCAAAATGTCTGCTGTGAAAAGGGTCTTTAAGTCCAGTCCTCGCAATTTTACATTTTCAAATCCATCCATCCACCCATCCACCCATCCATCCACCCATCCATCCATCCATCCACCCATCCATCTATGCTCTGTAATCACTTATCCTTATCAAGTTCGCTGGGTGCTGCAGACTGCTGAAAACACCCTGGCAAAGTTGGCAAATAAAATACTATTTATTCTATGAAGCGATGTGCATCCATAATGCCCAGCATGCACAGGTAACTAACGTTTTAGATTTAATATTTTATCAATAATCAATGTCAATCTATTGCTTTCCATCTACTATAAGAGTTACAGTATAACTAGATAATCATTGTCTTCTTTTAAAATGATGTAGGAATGCCATCTCCTGCAGAGTTTAATTTTGTGTACATACATATGAACATATGATCACGTGTGACAAGGTTATCTTTTATGCTGGCATTTACCAAACATAATAAATCCCTCTCATTTTTGTCACAGGCACAAAATCACAGACCAATGCTGTGTCTCACTTCTCATACTGCCATTCTCACACTTGCTACTTTGAGTTTCCTCTGTCTGTGAATACTGTGCATACCTGGATGGTGTGTGGAACGCTGGACAATTCTCAACCTTATTGTTTTACCATTTGGCTATGTAAAGGAAGGGGAGGGACCACTGGCCATTGAGCCAAAGAAGCTGCCGAAGCTGAAGGGGTTGTCGATTGATTGTTGTGAAAACCGCATCATAAGAAGAAGAAGCAGTAAAACAAAAGTATCTGAATTGAGACACAGCTCAAGATTAGCACTCCGAGCTAACAATAGCACAACAACTGTTATTAGCTGAAATTAAAGTTGGAGAGAAGTTTACCTGATAACTACAATTTACTCCTTTTTTGTCTATTTTCATAATCAGAGGGACAGTTCTGCTTCATCCTCTCACTTAATTTGGAAACCTTGACTTTGACCTGAGGTGGCCCTTACCCAAGACAGCCTCAGCCCAACATAACTCCTGTTATGCGGATTTACAATAGTGATTTATCTTACATTGTAGAGGAGAGTGGAAAATACACACATTTTCTTATACTTTCACTCTACTGATTTTCTTTGCTGCAACATTTTCTACAAATCGAAGGACACGAAAAGAAGACGAACAGAAAGAAAGAGTCAGACAGACAAGGATGAGGACTGAAAAACAGACTTGAGACTGGGAGACCTTGGAGGAATTCTGGTTGACCTTCGCCTTGTGCGAATTAGTCTGGAGACCAGCCGGCTGGTGTAGCCTGAGGCCACACACACTACCACACACACACACACATACACTCAGATAGAGAGAGAGAGAGAGATGTCAAAGAACCCAGTGTGTCTCAGAGACCAAAGGACACATTACATGTTTGCTGCATTCCCCAAAAATGATTTGTGTGTATGTGTGTGTGTGAGACCTCTTGGCCAGGACTTGAGTGCTTCTGTCAGCTTTAACTGTCTCCAAAAGCACACGACTGTTTCATTAAAGAAAGACAGAGAGATAGACACACACATCTCCCCCGCCCTTCTCTCTCTCCCTGGCTTTCCATGTTGTCTTTATCTCGCTCTCCCCTCTCTTTCTGTCGCTGCATCTCTCTTTCTCCTCCTAACTGCTGTTTTGACAGCCATCATGGGCGTGGCTACACGAACCTGCAGCAGAAATTTGTCTGTCGGTCAGTCTGTCTGTCTGTTTGTCAAATTTTCGGCTGATAAATTGTCGGGGAGAGGGTGCGATGACGCCTTGGACTCACCCAAATTCTCCTTTCAGCGTCTCTCTCTCTCTCTCTCTCTCTCTCTCTCTCTCTCTGCTCACCTACTTTTCAATCTCTCCGACATGCATTAAAAGCAACTGAAGGGAAGAGCCACAATTTGAAAGATAAGAATTTTCATTTGAATATGAATACTAGAGGGTTTCATTCATGTGTGTGTGTGTGTGTGTGTGTGTGTGTGTGTGTGTGCGTGTGCGTGTCCGGTGTGCAGCAGGTATATTTTGGTTTGCTGGGAATGGTTTTTACTTGAGTTCAGCTTTTGTATCAGTCGGACATCTTCAGCCTATCAGAACAAGTCTGGATGTTGTTGTCAGGTTAAGTGTTTATTCCAGCACCGTGCCCATAATCTTTGTCTGCCAGGATGTCAAGGTGATGATGGAAAGACGTGTCCATGAAACATGACTCCAAATGAATGCTAATGTTGCTCTGTATCCGCAGGATGTGTAAATAGACATCTGTTTGCTACTTTACAAGGTGAAAATATGTCAGCGTGTTGTGTTTACAGTTTGTATCCAGAAAAATATCTATTAATTTTGCTTAAAAACTGACCTCAACCCTGAAACAGATTCTGGCCTGCAGTTATTTTTTCCATTTTCCTATGAGGGATAAAGCATGAAACTGTTAACTGTTAAATTGGGTGGTAAAGCTCAACAAGTTCAGCGGTCATTCATTACTGCTTAGATCGCCCTCTGTGTGAACCACGGATCACTCGAAAAAACCAACATGTAAAGTTCTTTTTAGCAAACTTTGAAGGAAAAGTAATCAAACTTCTCTTTAACATAGTTCTAATAATTAATTCCTATCTTGAGAAAGTGTACACCTTTGGCCTACTTTTTACTGAATCAAGTGCCAAAATATACTGATGTTTCTACTCACATCATTCACCAAAATTCAGATCCATGAATCTTTTTGATTTCCAAAATCGCTTTGGTGGATCATCTTTCACACGTTTCCACCTGTCATGTCAACAACATGTTTTTGAAAGCATGAAAACTTGAGATATGGAAATTATGTCCACCTGTGCAACAGAAACTAGCAATGAAATATAATTCTCTTCTCCTCAGCACCACATCTGTATCCTCCCACCTTCCCCTCTGTTCATCAGCCCTCTCCATTAGAGCTAAAGGTGTTGGGCTTCTGTCTATATTCTCCACATTGAGATGTGTCTCTGCTGATTAATTGCTGTCTGATCGCTGCTGTTGCTGCTCCCTGCTAATTTCTCTCTCCCTGGGTTTTTACAGCCTGCGGCGGCCTGGGTGTGAGGGTTTCTAGCAGTAATTGTGCGGTATTTGTTGCTAATAGGATAATAATTGGAGCAGGTGCAGATAGCTGGGTGGTTATTGGGCCTGGTGAGGGAAGATGGAGTTTGGCACCATGCCAGGGACGCCCGCTGTGCAGCACGAGGACGCAGACACGTAAAAACACACTTTAAAAACCAGAGTGCCACAGAGGGAGGGCAATTATTATCCTCTGCTTTTTTTTTTTAATCTTCCCCATCCAGCTCAGTTTGTCTCTCTGGAAACCTTGTACTTCTTTTCACGATTCTGTGTTTTTATTCTTTTGCCTGTTACTTTACCTTTCTCTATGTGTCTGCTGTTTCCTCTCTTTCATCTGTTTATAGTTTTTTTTTATATGACCTCTGACACTTGTGTTTTTCCTCTTCCTTTCTCATTTTTACAGTTAAAAACTCCATCTCATCCTGATGCGAGTTGTTTTTTTCTTGTGGATAAGGATGGGAGTCAGAAATATGATCTGAAAATAATTTACAAGACTTCATTTGGAAACGTTCTGAAATAAGTCATGAGAAGCAAATATTTCATTGATTTAATTTGGAAAGTATTGTTTGGTCAGATTTGAACACTGTTGTCATAGCGACATAGAGACTGTTGTGGAGAAATTGCTGAAGTCAAAGGTCAATGGTGAGGTCAGAACGAAGAAAGTGTTCAGGAGCCTCTGATGTCTCATGCTGTATTATTTATTGACGCTTGGCCAAGAAGAATTAGAGACACTCTCAAAGTTCATCAGAAGTGCCCGAGTAGGTCTCGCATTCTGCCGAACTCATCCTGGTGGATAAACTTTAAACCCAAAGATAACACCACAAATACTATATTAGTCAAAGAGAATGTCTTTACCCTTGCAGGTGTTATTGTCAACATATTCTAGTCTGGAAACACAGATGTCTGTTTACACAGATTGGAACGTCAACGGCCAGCTATCTATTATGACTAGGAAAGCAGCAATAGGCCTCTTCGACCCCGGCCACCACAGTGTTGAGATATGGTGGCACCTAGTCAAAGACAAACAATTAATACTGAGACCTCAAGGCCCACACGTGACCATGTGTAGCCCAAGGATAGAAAATTCCATACCAGAGACCACATGATAATAACTATATAGAAGCTGAGAAACTCCAACTGTAGAGGAAGGCCATGTGCTGTAGTTGAGACAACAAGCAAGTTTGACCTTGTGTTGAGATATTTTGCCGAGCCACTGTTTCCAAGGTAAAGAATAAAAATATCAGCATTCTAGTTTACCACTCACAGGCAGCTGCAGTATTGATTGCACTTTGTTGTCTTTATTCCAGATATCATAGATGGTATGTGTATAATAAATCGCCAGACAGTAGTTTACACGAATCCAACCAATGGCAATGTAAGCACTTACACCCTATAGGGACCTCAAAGCATTTCATGTTAAGAAAAATCGTGAATCACCTTGCAGATTTGGATTGTTGTGGTTATTTTACTTCATAGATTCATTGTCACTAAGGTCACATCATTTTTGATATGCACAATAGTAAAAAAAGAAAATAATACCTGTCCACTTGTCCAAGGTGTACCTCCCGTCTCGCTCAAAGGCAACTAGGATGGGCTCCAGCACCCTGCGACCCTGATAAGGATAAGACAAATGAATGAAGAGCTCAGCAGCTATTTCTCTGCAACAGCTAATAATAATTGTTTTTGTTAGTAAGCTTTTACTAACAACTACTTATTCCACAGCTGACAGTGACATTCCCTTGTCTCTACAGGACCAATGTGTAGAATTGGCACCTAGTAGTGCTGTTGCTGATTGCAATACCCTACCCGTCTCACCTTCTCCTTTCTAGCCTGAGTTGAGTTAAAAACATGCGAAAAACATGTTTAGAGCAAATATTTTGTTTGTTCTCTCTGGGCTACAGTAGAAACATGGTGGTTAAAACAGTGGACTCCATAAAGGTGAGGTTCTGCGGCGTCTGTAAAATCTATAAAAGGCTCATTCTAAGGTAACAAAAGCGCAATAATTCTTGATTTCAGGTGACTATACACAAATAAAAACTTAGTTATGAACATTTATATTCCCTAAATCCTACACACTGGACCTTAAAGAAGAGCTCAGATAAAAAAACTATTCAATCTTAGTCACAGAGAAGACTCAATAATCAGTTTAGAATAAGTATTTAGTGTTTAGATTTGCTCTGTAACAAACCTGCATAGTCCTGCATATGTGTAATAAAGTATTGAAGCGCATATATCACTATAGAGTATAAAGGTGGGTTATAATATCATCATTGGGATTCTCTTACAGTATTGTGCTAACCTGCAGACATTTAAGTATCTTCTAAACCTCTACATCCCCTCATGGTTCTACATATAGCGAACCTTCAATACTAATAGAAATAAACTATGTGTGGTATTGAAACAGAATATTGCTGCTGTTGCAGTCTAAAAAGTTGGATTTTTCGAATTTCATTGTCACAGTAACAGGCATGCACCTGCTATTCAACTTATTTACTGTCCTATTTCTACTTCAAGGTCTCCTGGAATGCAAAATGAAAAAATGGAGAGGAAACTGACTTTGTTTAATTTACAACATGGGTGAAAAAAATCCATCTGTGAAAGTGCTGAGTAACACCTCTAACCCTCCAAACCAGGCAAAGCTGCAGTTATGATTAAAGCGAGAAATGTCTCCTCTCTAAGGTCACGCTTTCGGAAAGCAAGCCGCCATATTTGGGCAGCAACAGTATTGTTGTGATCACCCCTCCCTCATTCCCCTCTGAGACTTCTCAGCCTTGAATATGGTGATGATATTAATACTAATCGTAATATAGCCGGCAATAGATATAGGCTTTGCCGCTTTGAACTGTAAATGGGTTGTGTTTGGGGGAAAGAGAGGCGATTAAGAGCTGCGAGACGGTATAAGATGGTAAATCTGGGGAAGCAGAGGAGTTCCAGCCCCCCCACCATAAACAAATAATCCAGCGTTGCTTCTCAAACCCCCCTTTGCCATCTCAAATCAGTTTGGATTAGGACAGAATACAGGGATGTTCCCTTTAATGTCACACAGAGACAGAGAGAGAGGGTGCATCTTCCTCTTCCTCGTATACACCCCCCCCCCCCCTCCTCTCCACCAGCCTCTCTGCGGTGCGCAGTGTTTAGCCCTGCTTAGCCAAATGAGCTCCTGATAAATGCAGCGCTGAGCCCGTCTGCTGAGGAGTCGCTTATAATTGGAGGGCTTTCTCCTTCGGTTTAGAGAGGAAAGTATTAATGAAGGGGTGGGGTGGAAGGTGTGTGTCGAGGGTGTAGGGTGTGTGTGTGTGTGTGTGTGTGTGCGTGCATGCGTGAGTGTGTTTGCAAGGTGGAGTGAGTGAGTGGGTAAGTGGGTGACTGTGTGTGTGTGGAAGGTGGGGTGCATGAGAGTGAGCAGTGTAGGTGGATGCTGTGTATTTATACTTTGTGTGCATGCTTTGCATATACTGTGAATCATACATACGTGTGTGTTTCTACCTGTGCCTCCTTCATATGGAAATGTGGCACCATGCGGCGCGCAAACCAAACACTTTTTATTTTTTATGAACCTGTCGTTATCATTTTTTCTTTTCCGCTCCTCTTCTCTCTCTCCTCTTTAATCCTGCTTGCTACCTGCAGTGAGAAGCAGCTTTGTGCCTCAATAATAGGGGAATCTATATGTCTATAGATATGGCTCATTTTGGTGTTTTAGCTTGCATGCTTTAAACACCCTCTCGCTGATTGTATTCCTCATCCGTCTTCCTTTCTAACTGTAGCTCAAAAAGAAGAAAAAAAGAAACACAAAAAAAAAGACGAAGAGGGCCGCCTTGTTTGTCCACCCGGGTAATTAATTTTCTTCCTAATAGAAATTTTGACCAGTATGTGTTTGTGTTTGTTGTCCGCAATGCACAAGTGTGAAGGCGTTAATTTAAACTGCCGTTGGCATGTCGATAACAAGATCAGAAAGAGTAAAGAGAGGTCCACCCTATAATGTCAGGCCTTATCACCGAATTGGCTGACAGAGTTTGAGCTCTGACAGAGCAGTGTGATGGATGACAAACCGATGGATGTGTGTGTGAGAGAGGCAGAGATTGAGCGAGGTGTTGGGGAGCCGCGAGGACTTATCACCGATCTGTGGTCATCGACAGGAGGGTACTTGTTGATGATCCTGTTTACCCTACAGCAGCATTGACAGATGTTATGATGGATTGGCTTGTATACTGTGATATACAGTGTGTACGTATCCTCACACGCCTCCTCAGTTCCTGTTGTGTTCTGTCTCAGAACATACTGTCTTGGTCTTGTTTTGTTGTTTGAAGGTCAGCGCCACACTGACTCAGAGCTGAAATGAACCTCGCCTCTATCAGTTGTGCTTAAAATTTTACTTATTTTAAATTGCTTATTGTGTCACTCCAGAATATAAAAAATATAAAGTTTCTGCAGCTTCTGCTACCAGCGTGCAGCTGAGTGAGTTTCACCTACTGATTTTTATCGTTTAGAAAGTATCCACAATGAAATAAGAAAATAAGTTTCAGTTTTGCATTTTCACTCTCCAACACCACATTCTCTATCCCAACAAAAGCCTCCTCCTTAGTTTAAATTATTCATTGCTCATTTATGGATTTTGCATGGTAAGATATTGAGAGCAAGAGGTCACACCTGAACCACACTCAAGTAAATGTGCTTTGAACAAGTTCTCAGTATTTGAGAAGAAATCAGTCGGTGGAAACTGGACCAGATCCATGATCCATGTTTCACCTCTCAGCCAAAAGGATTCTTTTAAATTACATTTAAGTGAGACACAGATTACAGCAGAATATCGGAGAGAGCCCAAAGCCTTAAAGCCTGTGAGCAAATTTACTGAATGCTAAAAAGACAGGACAGAAACAGGAACACAAGTCTTAGAATATTTAGTATAAAAGTACAAATCAAATATAAACTTCTCCGTGCATGTTATTTGACCAGTTCAAACTAAATACAAAACCAAAAATGAGCTAAAACTCCACCCTAACAAAGCTTTATCCTTTCTCTTTCATGTCTCTGCGGTATTCTTTGGTAAAAGGCATCAGAGGCTGGCTTAACTGGTTGTTAGCAAGCACAAGTGTTTGCTTTACTGATGTCATCTCACAGGATTTCAGTTTTCAAGTGCTGCTTTGTTTTCTACTTCTGAAATTTAACTGAAATCCTGTTTGTAGTTTTAGAGTGCCTGGAGTATAATCTAGTTTACATTTCAGACTTTTTTTTGTTCTGTTGAAAAAATTACATGCAGCACAACCGCACCTGAAAAGCATCTTAAGAAATACTGAAATTATTCAGTCACCATCAGATTTTAAATTCTATAGAGCTACAGACTCTACATTCATACTATCAACAGATGATACCCACAACATTGTCAATATTTAATTACATGAAATATTGCTCACACATGTTGAAGTTGTCTGTGGGAGTTGAGGAGTTACTCCTATTAAGCTTTCTGTATCTTTCTAGGCCTTTATGGACAGACTACAGATCAGGAAAGACTAATATAGTAGATACGGAGGGAAGAAGTGATGTAAAGTAAAGCAGATTTATATCCGTTCTTAGGGATGATAGGGGGCTAAGTATAGACGATCACATTTAAATGTCCTGAGGTTTGCCATAGCCTTGCTAATGTAGGCCTTGAGAAGGTGAATATCACTTCACATATGACATGTACAGGCTGTGTTAGCTGGGGACTCCCTTTACCTAATTCTTTATTGAATTATCAATAACTGAAAATGTATCAGCTCCAGTTATGAATACTTAAAATGATACTTTTTTTTATTTGCAGATTTACAGTAGTTTGAAACTGTGTTATCCAATGAAGTCTAGTAACTGGTAATCTTTTTTTTAATAAAACATGTACATTAGAAAAATGTACATACCTGAAAGATGATACGAGAGATCCAACAGGACATGACCTGGGGTAGTGATCTCCACATAGTTTCAGGAGAGATATAATTAGCCATCTGTCAATCAGTGGGCACAATGTGACTAATCAGGATTTACAAACTTTTGGTCATCTGGCTCTTTTCTGAAAAAGTCATAGTATTAAACATAGTATTAATACATGATATGAGTTTGAACTGTCAGAATCAAGACATATAAGAGAGGTGAAAATAGGCAGCTAGCAGCTTGATTTATTAAAATCCTTAAGATAGTGCTGGCCTTCACTTGGCTTAGCACCTGAGAAATCCCAGCCTAATGTATGAAAGCTCTGAATCCAGAAACTGACAAGAGCTGAACTGGCGATGGCTGGCTGCAGGGGTATCTGAGATAGAGGGGGACCTTAATGCTTAGTACCTGAAAATCCTGCTCTAATGATATTCAATACAGAGACAGTAGGCCATTCACTGCCTACAGTGTAAAAAGAAATTGTCCAATGCCAAGACATCAACGCTCCATTAAACAGCCTTGTTAGAACAATCTGAAACAGATTGTGTCATGGCAAATGGAAGTTGAAAATGTAAACTTAATAAAAACTGTAAAACATGATTACTTCTGATTTTCCAGCCCCCTATATTTATAGTTCAAAGGTCGCTTGTCAAGACCTTTGAACAAATGACCAATGCTGGACAGTCGGGAATCTAAACTCTAATATATTAAGTTCCTTGAAAAATAATAAAAGTGTCAGTCATTTTATAACATACCCAAAAATCAACATGTTTACATGGTGAAATGCAACTTAGTAGTAATAGTAGCCATCATAATTATTTCAGCACCAAAAGAGGTGTCCAGATGACATTGTTATAGCGCAACAAAGTCAGTTTAAGGGGGAGGTTGGCGTGAATGGATGGGTCAACAAAACATCAGAAGACTGTTCACTTCTCATTTCAAGCAGTCAACACTGACTTTTCCTGGTGCATTTTATCAATTTAATTTTTAGGATAAAATCCTTCCTGTCATTGACATGTTTATATCTACCTCCACTCACAAAACAAAATGCAATTTCTGTCAAACTCCCTATCCCAGCTGACCAGCTCTAGGTGCTGAGATGACAACATGCCAGAAAGAGGAGTTGAATGTGTGTGTGTGTGTGTGTGTGTGAGAGAGAAAGCAAGTAACAAGGTCATGTTCATAATGCCAAGCTGGTAAGGAGAGAGTGTTACCCTGACAGGAAGCTGACCCCAAGAAAAGAAAGAGCCACCTACAGAAAAAGCCACTGTATGGGAAATAAAAAGGGAAAGACAAAATTAAACGTGACAAACGGGAGAAAGAAACATCCTCTGCTGCGATGCGTCGCTCATCGACGCTCACAATAAGGTCTAGGCTGTCTTTTTGTTGATTTCTCTGTCCCTCCTCTTTTTCTCTGTTTTCAGCGCTAATTTGATTTCTGGAAATCAGGGTTTTGTCTCGTCAAGTGACTGACAGTTGCCTTTGCCTTAATGAATGCCGGATGAAAAAAAAAAAAAAAGATTCTGGTGGATAATGCTGCTCTCTCTCTTGTATCGAGCTCCAATAATTAATTCACACACATATCTGCAACATTAATTCCAGAGGAGATAATTAAGAAAATGATTTTGGTATTGTTCTCCGGCATCTATCAAGACAACGCTGCTATCTGTTTTTAGAAAAGCTAGTAGTCACCATTACCGTATCTTTAAAGGGCAGCGATTTTGCGTTTGGTAATTGCATGACGGATTTCAAGCAATGCTATTAATTGAGTGTAGTGAGTATGCATTTATCTCCGTTTTATTCTCATCAAGTGTGTGTCGCTCATGTGTGTGAGTCTGTGAGAGAGAGATAGTGTGTATGTGTGTGTTTAAACAAATAAACTATCTCTGCGTCACATTCATTATCATCTTAAGTCATTTATTTTTCTGCTATCTGGCAGCAAACATTTGTGTGTTGAGTTCTTTGTCAAAGCTACACCATTCAGTCACAGTGTTCGGCTGCTGCGCTGTTTTCATTGTGTCTGTATCTTGTTCATCGTGCTAACGTCAACTGCTAACATGAAAGACAACTTTTTATCAATACAGTCGGGCACCAGGCCAGATATTAAATTAAATGGATTTAGGAAGTGGAGATATGCTTTTTTCCTGCTTTTTCCACAAATTTGGGACATGATTTTAACTTAATGAAATTCAGCAACAGCACCTGAATTGTTGCACTTTTGTATAAATTGACATTGGGCATCATACAGAAGTTGCCACAGTGATAGTATTTGTGAACCGTGTTATTGTGGTCACCCTTTCTCTGAATTAAGATCACATTTTAGTCTTGGTTTCCTGTTTTTCATCCTTTCCTCCTTAGTTAGCTCTATGCGTCTTTATTTTTTCTTTGTTTTAAAGATGCATTAAATGACCTTTTTGAGCACTTGGAGGCTGTGAAACAAGCTGAAAAGAACATTGAACTGATATCACCATGTAAAGTTAACATAAAGACAGATAAAGAGAAAGAGACACACACACAGATTGTGCAGCAGCCAGAATAATAACTATAACTTTTAATGTGAATATGACTAATAGTAATAATGATAATAGTTTTTGAGTTAGACATCAAGAAGCACCATAGCAGCAGGCTCAGCCTATCCCCGACCTGCAAGACGAGATGCTAATGTTCTCTGTTTGCAGAGTGTTGCTGGGCATGTAGTGAGAAGCGGGTTCAAATATTTTTTTTGCGGAGAAAAATTCAACAAAAAAAAATTGAAAAACAACAGATGAGCTTGGTGAGAGTGAATCAAAACAGAAGAGTTTCAGGCTGCAAAACCAAAACATTCAGCTAAAAGACATTAAAACACTAATTAACTGTCTGTTAATTGTCTGTATCACTACGATCAAACCCCATCACATCACACTCGGCCATTGAAGCCACTGTTAGAAATACTGATTAGCGCAGCTTTAAATGACGAGGATACATTTTATTGGTGTTTTCACTTTTTCCACCATCTGCAGAACCAAACACTCTTTCAGTTTGAGGCTGTAAAGCAGATCAGTGTATTTACCCTGTCACAATGTAAGAGCAGTGTGGAGCCCAAAACACATGTTTCTCAGCATACATTGGACCCTCTGTGGTGCTATACACATCAACAACAGTACACATTTATGATGAATATAAGGTGCTGCCCTGAATTCAAAGCAGAAGTTTGCTGTGTGCTACTTCAAGTGATTCTTAACATAAAGAGGTCCTGCTATCTCTTTTAAAAAGTCTCTTGTACTATTGGAAGCAGTTGTGGGTCGTAGAGTTCAGAGTATTTTTCTCCCTCAACAAACAGTTTGTCCCTGTCCATTGTGACAGCTACAAGACCACAGAAGAAGACGGGCTATTGGCTGACAAGAGAAAAAGTCAAGGCAGGCAGAATGTGCCGAGTATCTTGAATGAAAAAGTCTGCGGCTTTTCTGAGACCGGACAATAGGATGGGGGTGTATTCTATCGCAACATGTCACGCCCAGTTTCGTCAACACGTGTTGCTACTGTTGATGTATAGGTGTACATAGAAAATGACAAGGACAGATGTTCTCACGTGGTAAAATGTGTGGTTGGATGTTGCAAAATGAAGATTTTTATCTGAAACACTGGCTCATACAGCCATGAGACTGTCACCATTCAAGAAGACTGGAAGACAGTGTTGAATTTTGCACCCTGAACTACATGGGATGGAGCTGTACTGTATCCTAATTGAAGAAAACACTGATAGTAAATCTTTGTGATTCCAGGCTGAAATCACCTGCATTTGGAATGTAAATTAAAAAGTACATTTCAGATTAATCTAAGTTTAATTTGACCCAGACACCCTGACTTTGAATTTCTCCACTTGCCTATTTTGCGCTCTTTGTAAAGATTCTTTGTAAATAAATCAGATGACCTGTATTTTATCCGTCATTTTTGATCATTCACAGCAGAAATGATTTGCTTTATTCTCTTTTTTTCCACTCTCTTTTGATTCTCCTATTCTGTTTATAGGAATAGGAAAAACGATCCAGCCACTGAGTTAGCTTCGATCTCTTTTTAGAATTGCAAATCTCAAAATTCATTAACAAGTGAATAACTGAAATTGAATATGATTTAACAAATGTTATCAGCCCCAGAAGAATTTGACACATTGCATGAAATACTTAGATGACTTTAGTTTGAAGGAAAGATTGATCAAAGATTCTTTTTGAGTGAATGTACATCAATTCCATTTTATTTCACAACATTTCGGCCTTGTACAGAACATTTACACAAAAGATCTAAGCTGAAAAGAAACTTCTTATGGAGTCTCATCTTCCAGACCTAAAAACTTCTGTTAACAAAGTTTGACCTACCTATTGTAAATAAGCATTTCTGGTGTAAAGTTCAGGTCATATCCTGGTGCAATTCAGTTTCTATAAGCAACGCGCTCTTCAGTGTGTCTGATGGGAAGACAGGTATGGTGTTTGCTGAGGGTCAGAGTTCATGTTTGTAAAGTATGGAGTTACTTTAGCATGCATGCCTGTTCTGTAGATAAGTGTGTGTGAATGTGTCTGAATTCACATTTGTCTCACATGCATGCTCTGCGTGTACGTCAACGTGTACACGTACTCATCATACATGTGTGCGTAAGCGTGTGAAAGCAGGTGTGAGTTATATTTAGTACAAGGTGCGTTCCTTCACTCTGACGTCAGTCAACAAGACAATTGACCAAACCCTGATAACTAATGGCCTGTCAGTCACAGAGCCAAACCCCTCCCTCTTAAGCAATAGCCACCACCTTCTTCAACACCACCTGCCAGAGTGTGCATGCAAGTGGACGTGCTTGTATGTACTGCATTAGTGTGTGTGTGTGTGTGTGTGTGTGTGACTGATCTTTTCTAAACTCCAGTTTTTCTGTTGGACAGCAGGTCAGACAGGCAGGCCCCGATAGGCCACGTACACTGCACAGGTGTATCAGGTGTGTCAGGTGTGTTAGATGCATTTGAAATAAATTTGTTTTTCAAACATCTTAATCAAACATCTAGTGTTTGCGTTGATCAGGTAATAGGATCAAACTATTCCCTTAGAATGCACGTTAAAAAGATGAAGTCAATCTTTTCGTTTCCAGATTCTGATTGTATTCAATTTTATTTACATAGCACCAAATCATAACTTAACATATTGAGCAAGTCTAGACCGTGCTCTTTATAATAGTATTTACAGAGACCAAACAATATCCACTATGAACTATTACCACTAAGTTCCTGGCAACAATGGCAAGAAAAAAAACTTAGTGAACTTCTTAGTGTGAAGCTATTAGAAAACCTGTTATCCAGGCTACTAATTACTCTACAGTGGAAAAAGATACACTGTGGTACAAGTAACTAAAAGGTAGTGAATGACAAATAGGACATTTTAAGAAATAATGATGTGCACGTAGGAGCTTCTTACAGTTAAAAGTAAAATCTGGCAGCAGAATATCATCTCACCAGCATGTGAACACACCACTATGTTTTTCTAAATCAATCCACACTTCCATCTGTGTTACCATGATGAGCTAATATAACTATGATACAAACTAGATCAAGTTTTATGTTCATGTTCTTGCTGATGGATTTATCAGCTGAATTTAACTTTGAAGTAAAGTGAAATAGGAACAGATATTTAAAACACTGGTATGCTTTGTCAAAAAGTAAAGTATGCATGGTTTTGTTGTCAAGGTCATACATAATTACATTTATCTGTTTCACTAGAATTTTAGTGCTGCTGGAGATGAGTAAGTTCTGGATGATTGTATAATTCTGTATAATTGACAAATGAAAAAACATTTTTCCAGATAGAATGGAAGAGAAGATGAGGCTAGTTTCACTGCCCACATCTCTGATTTGTTCAATAATTAAAAAAGATTTATAGGGGCCTTCATTTATAGAATTTTGAATTTCAACTGTTTTGAATTTGAAAGAATGACATACAGAAAACCATGTACATGTAGTTACTCCCAAAACCCTACTTTGATGTGGAAACGGTCTCATCTCTAAGCAATGTTGAGACTTGATGCAAGTGAATTTCCTGCTGATTTGATCAGGGTATTGCAGTTTGGGACGAATATGTACCCAAACCTGTGAACTTTGCTTTAGCTTTATAAACACTGTGATAGGAATCATCAATCAAAAGGTGTAAGGAATTGATTGGCAGATGTAAGGTGCTTTGGGTTACCAGGTGATGTCCTAAAAATAGTGTGTCGAATTAGAAACCCACTATAAGTCCACTGAATAATGTGTGTCGCCATCGCTGTGATCTTGTCTTGAAACTGCATAAACATTTTTTTTAATGCTCAGTATCTTATATAAATCAATCATAAGTGCACCACCAGAAATGATCTTACGACTAAGTTCAAGCATACACGTATCGTATGATACAATAAAATGCACCAATGCTAATGAGTGGACCACGTGGTTTGCCAAATGAAACTACCACATGTTGGTAGAGGCTGCTACTTCCCAACATCTTGATACAAATTCAAATGTTTACTAGCTCTAATCTGAATGCAGCTCAGGCGATATTGAGATTAGAAACACTAATAGATATTGAGATGTTAGGGCCTGTTCCAAGAGGCACTTTACTGAGTTTATCAGAGTTTTATCTTTGCTGTGTAAAATCTCAAGCATTACTCATGCAAATACATTTTACTGTGGATGTCTGCTTCAGATTGCAGTTTGGAATTTATATTAAAGAAGAGGGGAAAATACGTTTAATTCCCTCTATTGTACATGGAACAACTGTTTCCTCATAAAAAGAGTTTCAATCAGAGGGGAAATGCTGCATTTACTGCCCTAAATCTGACCATACTTCAAGATTCCATACCAGAAACATGTTTTCTGATTCATATAACTCATCTAAAAGTCTTTCTTTCCCTCCAGAGCACACAAACACACACCCACCCACCCACACACACACTGTTTGTTTGCTCTCTCTGCAGTTCCAGGTGAAACAGGTCTGATATTTGAGACCCAGGTGCTGCAGAGAGGAAGAACGAGGAGGTTAGCTGTGTTCTTTCTTTACTGCGCCAACAAACCAATAAATCAGCTTCCTCTCTGTGTTTTCACTTCCAAACATATTATCACGTTTTTACATCGTACCCTTTGATTTTAGGCACACGATCTGTGAAAACAAGTTGTGATTGTCTCACTGTGTCTTTTGAAGTAACCACTGTGGTTCGAGCTAATCCCATTACTTTGATCTGTTGATATTAAAGTTATTATGGAAATGACTGAGAAGAAAGTTTTATGATAACCACTTAACTCTGTGGTTATCTTTTTTTTTTGTCAACTGGCCGTGGCAGCAAGTTGATTCAGAACCAAATATTTTGTCAAAGTAGTTTTACAATAGATCAGACTGAAAACAGACTGGCTTCCTGCCAATATAGCTGGCAGGAGACTTTCAGCCACAGACAGAATTACCAGCATCTGAGTGGAGATAGTGTCAGTTTCCAAACTGCCCTGAGGGAGGAGCAACAATGCAGCAGGTGTGTTAAAAATGGGACTTGATTACTCGTACTTTGCATCCAGCTGTCAAGAGTGTTTTTAAAAGTTTTGCAATGTCACAAAAATGCAAATGAAGTGATTTTCCATCTCCATCATTTCCATTTCCATCAGCTAAATGGAAGCAAAAGGACAAACCTTTGTTATTACCCTTGGAGAAAATAATTGTATTGTGCAAATCACCATCTCAGCCTAAAACAAAAAAACAAGAACAACAACAAAAAAAGGAAAATAATTGGGGTTTCCTGGTGGCCTAATGGTTTAGAGCAGTGGTTCCCAACCCTGTCCTTGAGGGACCCCATTTTCATGATTGACTAAACTGACCATGGGACATAGTATATGGATATGAAATACTATATTCAATGCATAACAAAAACAGAACAGAACAGTGGATAAACTACAATTTAGTTAAGTTTTGAACACAACTGCAGAAATTTTGAATTTTGAACAGACCTGTCTGTATGTGCATTTTTAAATTAATCATACTCTTTCAGCTTCTTATGACAAATTCAGCGTTGTCTCCTTCATTCTTCTATTAGCTCTTTGGTTGTTTGAACTGAGTACTTTTCTAGAAAGGACATGGCTGTTCAGCAAAGAGTGAAGGCTCTGTGAAGACTACCCCTGATTAGGAACTACTGGTTTAACATCTAACAGGGACATTGCAACCTGGGATGCATGTTATACTCTCTGCCTCTCTCCCCGCTTTCCTACATATCAACAATGGAATAAATAAATAAGTGAAAATTTATTTTCCAAAAAATAATAAAGTAATAAGTAATTTACTTTGAACAACATGACTTTCCTGGCTAAGACAAAAATCAGGCCGATGAAACTTAAAAATAAAAAAAATAAAACTCACCCACTTGATGTTGCAACAGCCCATCTGATTGGGGGTTATATGGTTTTTAAAAGTTCAGTACGCTATCAGTACTGTAAGGAACTAGCATTCCTTTAAGCGGATTAGTCAATGTAATGTCAAAGGTCAAACAGGAAAATAAAGTGGAAAAGGTTAAAGAAAGGGAAAATCATGAGGCTTATTCTGCAAAATGTTTGTCATGTAAATGTCAGGCCTGATAAACACTTCTTGTCACTGTAATGAAGGCCTTATTCATTACAAGTCTATTGTAGTACTAACATTTGGTAGCACAATGTGCAGACAAAACAGTCAAAAGTCATGAAGTACATACCAAAGAGATGAAAGTTATGATGTCAGGTGAGGGGTAGATTCCCCTCTACTGTGGAAGGTATTGAGGTCATGGCCAGTGGAAGCTATATAAGGCTGCCATTTTCGACCAGAGCTGCCACTGTCAGGACCACGTTTTGCCTGTGGGTTACAGTATTTATGTGGAAAAGTGTGTTGCTGCTTTTGTTAATATGTCGTCATTGTTGGTGAAACAAACACCTGGTCGGCCTGCATCTAACCTCTATGTCAAGCCTCTAAGTCCAGCTGCTAACAGTCACAATTGTGATCTTTCAGTTACAAGAAACATCAAAGTTCCACAAAGACGTACCTATACTGTTACCATGAACGTGGTAGTTCTGTAAAATGTGTATTTGCATGTTCTGGGTGCTTGATCAAGATAAAAGCATATGTACACAGATATAAACTCAGTTTGATGGACATCACTTTATTGTCCAGGATTAAAAATAAAGTGAGGACTAAGAATGATGCCAAAACACCTCAAACACTTAATGGCAGCTGACAGAGTACTGACCATGACACTGGTCTTTGATGATACTGGGATTTTGCACAAAGCAGAATCAGGAAAAATGCACCGCATGAGGTAAGGCTATGTCTTTCTTTGTTTGCTATATTGTTTGTGACACCATAGCTGTCAACTGTTTTCAGGATTTTTGTGGTTGAGAGCAGTGTATTTCCTGTTAATGTACTTTTTTTGGGCTGTGCCTGTGCCGTGCGGTAAATGTATATCTTGTTATGGTGCTGTTGGCTTTGAATGTTTCTCTTAAATCCTGCTGAGATGCAGGTGAATGTATCCTGTTGCGGTAAAAGTGATTTGGTTTAACAAGTAGCGATGACAGCTGTTGAAAACAGGAAGAGGATACGTAATTGTCCTCAGGAATGCCTCTCTCTTCAGTTTTTTTTAATTATGTAGAAAAAACGCACCTGAGTTTTGAACGTTGCATGTGTTGAAAAGAGGAAGAGATCAAGTTTGCTCGACAGTACCTGCAAATCTAAATACGTCTTTGGAGACTGACTGTGTAAACTTGTGTCAGGTAGAAGAACTATTTGGCCCTTTTTAAACAAAAAAAAAAACAAAAAACGCTCATCTCATAGTGATTAAATAAAAAAAAAGTCAGAAAATGTTAATTTCACCATCAGCACACTATAAATAAATCATAAAATACCTTATATAGTCTACAGCTTGCCTTCTCTCTTGAACGTGGCCAGTTAACAGGTTTACTTCTTAAAGCGAAACACCTGTTCTGTTTGCTGCCCTGTGTGTACCTGCCCTGTTGGGGGTGCACAGGGTTATTATTGGGATAGACCGTCCACACAGTCTGACTCTGAGTGTATCTATTGTCTAAATTTGACAAAAACAATATGTAGGGCAAAGTCGTAAAGAACAGAAGCTTCTCTCTCTGTTTTACATATAGTAATGGAAAATCAAAGCAACCCTTAACATGATAATTTGATAGACGTCAGGCCAACTTCTGAGAACATGACGTGCCAAACAGTAAATCAAAGCATATAACAATTAGGGGACATGCACTGGATAAGATAAATGGATTTTCTGGCACTTGGCATGTATAGTGTGTACTCTCCCTCCTTTTATCTCCTGTTTCGTCAATCTGTGTGTGAGTGTAGGCGTGTGTGTGTGTGTGAGAAAGAGAGAGAGAGTGTGTGAATGTGTGATTAAAAGGTTATCCTGTCACACCTGTGAGGACTATCTTCTGCATGCAACACATCTCTTACACACCTTTTTTGGCCCGTGGCCACCTCCACATGAGGGAGATTCCTCTGTGTGTGTGTGAGAAAGAGCGAAAGGGGGGTGAGGGTCTGGGCATATAAAACTGATATATGCTTTGTATTTTGTTTTATTACTGTATTCAAGTTTCTGTCTATGCACCACACACACACATACACACACACACACACACACACACACACACACACACACATTCATTTGTTTGGCACACCTGTGTGTGTAAATACTGTCCTCAGTAGCAGCCACTCACTCATGTGGCTAATCAACCAACACAAGATAAGGTTACACACATCCATAAAGACACAAGACAAACTCAGTTTTATGTTCATTTTACTTTAATTATTTTTAATTGGTTTTTGTCTTGGTATCTTGGTGGCTAATTGTAGTGCTAATGCCACTCCAGTGGCGTGTATCAATGAGTGTGTTTTACGCCACCTCTTTATATGGCTAAGGTACCTCCATAATAAACTCCCTTGTTTATCATTATAGTCTTTTTTTCAAGCAGCTGACGTGTGATCACGCAGACAGAAGTTGTATTCCGGTTATAGCAGTAATACCAGCTAGACACAATAAAGACTAATGAGCATTCCTACCAGCTCTGTAATCTATAACCTATAACCTAGACCGGCTTTCCTTTATATAGACATATGACGACCGCAGCTATCTGTTCCTTCAAATGCGCTGCTTAGATTTTGTGCAACCAGCACCAGACCTTTGTAAGCCTCCGTACTTATGCGCGCATACAACTTATTGTTTATTTTACAGTTTCTCCTGCAAATCAACAGCCGTTGCTGGATGATGACACATAGAAAACAATTTGATTGCTGCAGACCTTCATTCATGAGTTTTTTTTTTTTTTTTAATAAAAACATGCACTGGCTACCATTTGGGCTCAGTGGTGCAACTGTTCTGGATTCATAAATATTCAATTATTTTAACACCCAATTATTTTTACGACTTTTTATCCTGAACCATGCTGGTCTAATTACAAAACAGATAGTTGAAAACTGTTCCTAGGGTAAAATAATTAACAATATCATCTTTTACACTTCTGAGTTTCATCACTGTGTATATTATTACCCACTGCAGCCAACTACAGGTCAGATCTTTCAGTTGGAGCCAGTGGCGCGCTAAAACAATCAAACTGGTATTACACTGAGCAAAGTAAACACACAGCACCAGATGGAAAGACAACTCTATTTAACACATGCAAAACGAAAGCCCCAAATCATACATTTTCACTAAGCCACCAAATATTTAGTCTGTAAATAAATAAAGCTCAGATAGAAATCAGTCAGGGACTCAATACAATAGCAGTATCTCATGTTGCTTTAGAAAGATGATCGTGTGTATTTGTATTCAACCAGTTTTTCAAGAGTCATATGCATTTCATCTTTAAAGCAGCATTAAGTTGAGTTGATATGTTGAATGTGTTAGCAAACTGCTGCCCTAACAGACACTGAGGAACATTAGCATTCATAGTGCATCATGTTCATGGCCTCTTGGTGAATGTATGTCCCAATATTTTTCAATCTAGTTTGGTCTCCACCAACTGCTCTCCGCTTTATTCACTGACTAGTCGCTCGATTCGTGTCATTTAATGGTGTGTACTGTCCAGTGGCTTTATCAGCACTTCTTTGCTGAAAACAGCTGTCTGCTCCGTTTTTAACAAAAGTTGATGAGATCTGTGGGAGACTACTGTAAAAGAGTTAAAATGTTTGCTGGAAAAAACAAAACAAGCAATAAGCTGGAAAATGCTAAAATACTCTGTGGAGTTGAGGGAAACTGCAGAGTCAGGTGATAATTGTCTGTGGGTTTGTCGTTACAAGTGACCCCTATCACATTACATGTATCCATTTAACCCTGTTGTAAATAATAAATTGCAAACAGAGCCGAATAAATTTTTTAAATTCTCTTACTCCTTAAAATTCCCATTACAGGACAAAACGCTGCCAGGAGGCACTGATGACTTTCTCACTGTTGAGGATGAAAAGCAGAAAAAATTGATAGTGAAGCTGCAGAATCTCTGATCTGCTTTATAATGTTAACAGCTCAGCTTGAATCAAACCAGTCACCGTGATCTAAATGATCCTGAATAGAAGCTGTCAGTATTTTATGATAGGCACACATGCACCATGACTTCACCTCTTTTACAAATCACGAGTGGTGCCGAATAAAATCAAACCTTTCAGAACGTATTTATTTTATACAATCATTTTGGAGTAGCTGTGGACTAAATGTCAAGCTCACTTATTTCTCAACATCTGACATTTTACTGCCATAAAAATGATTCTTGATCAGTTCAATTAAAAACATTCTTGAGTCTAAAAGACTCACAAGTACCAATAAAATCACTAAAACGCTCATTCAGTCAGTCCTTTACTGGCGAGGCATTTATTTATTTTATCCCCTTCTGATTGTTTGCACACATCCAGCTTAAAGATTCCCTTCTCTCGATGTGCACAAACTGTACATTCATCCTCTTTCTGAAGCGTGACTTTACTAGAAAGCTTATGATAAAGGATCGACGGGAAGCCTTAGGGAAGCCTTTATTCACACGCGGCCTTTTCAGCCTCCTCTTTACACTTTACACATAATTGTTGCAGCAGATTTCAGTCTCTTGTTCAGTCTCCCTCGGTCCATTTTTAATAATCTACATATTTTCAGGGGTTACAGTGCAGACAAAAATAAAATATCTCATGTACAGTGGATAAATTGCCATACCTTACCATTTTCCTTGAAAGTTGCTTGGCATGCTGAAAATCTCCCTGTTGTGGCTCAAATTGCAGATGTAGCCTGAAAGAATATAGAAATGAATGTAAATCTGTGTGTGTGTGTGTGTGTGTGTGTGTGTGTGTGCCTGAGGAAGCTCTGCCTGTCCTTTGATTCCAGGGTGAGACGGTTGCATTTCAACACGGCAGCTAAAATTGCAGTGGTTGACTAAATATGGATGTGCAGCCGCGACATTAAAGAGGGAGACATAATTGAAGAACATAACTACAGGACATCCCAGAATAAGGTGGGGTGATGGTTGTCGCGGTGACGAATCGGTCTCAAGATGGGGTTGGGGGGAGTCCTGCTCCTCTTTCTCTCCCCATGTCGCCCCGTAATTTTCATGTCACTCTGCTGCCTACTGGAATTTCTCCCTCACGCTAGGAAGCTTCCCAACATACATACATCCATGTTTATTTTTTTTTAGGCTGCAATCAAAAATCCTTTTTATGGAATGGCTGTATCAACACCTGAAACCTCCCTAATATTCAGTTAGTCTGCACCTTCAGTATAGTTCTGTCTAAGGAAGCAAAAAACAACAACAAAAATATAAAGACATCTCTCTCTAGAAAGAGTGAAATCCTCCTGGAGGAGATCAGACTGTACTATTAGTGGACAGAGCTTTTGGGCTTGAAGCCAAGCATGGAATTATCTTAACCTGCCTGCGTTCTAATGACCAGCAGGGGGCAGTGCACTTGGCGGCATCAAAAAAGTCTGATTGTATGTAAGCCAATGAGTAAATGATGCTACTTCTCACTCTTGTTCCACACAGCATGATCTTCATTTTGTCAATTATGAGTTTAGAGTAAAATAGATGATAAAGCAGGGTATACTTTAGTGTGTGGCTAATTCTCAGTGTGTCCAACGCAACACACTGGGATCACGAAGCAGTGCTGATCAGATATGAGTCAAGATTCTGTCACTGCATTACCTCAAATGTTTTCAGAAATATATTTTAGTGTGCTGTTTTAGCTGTAACACAAGAATGTTAATAACTGGACAGGTCAGCCTTTTTTCCTGTTGAAAACGGAGTCATCAACCAAGTGTACGAAAAAATGTAAGATGAATATGCAGTGCTCTACTTTTAATTACAAATGTTGTTAGATTAATGAACTTGATGTTGGAAATATGTGAAATACTTGACATTTACTCATTTGGCTTGTATTTAATTGTAAAATCTTGAATTTTTTCAGTTAAGGTGGTGTGTGTTTGTAAAAATGAAAATACCTTTCTCTCCTTAGTTAAGATTTTTTTGTAATGCTTGTGATAAAATTCAAGGATTGGCCACTCATCCCTGCACTGTTATTACAAAAAAAAATAATCCAAAAATAAGGTGGGCATGTATAAAATTTGAAAGGGCAGTCATCTCAGATGGCTAAGTTGCAAGATGATGATGCTATCAAATAGCCTTGAGACAGACGATGGTCATTATTTTTATATCCGAGTACTGAGATAAGGACCATGTGAAACCACTGAAAACCAGACAGCGACAGTGGATCAAGTAGTTCTGATTGTGTGGTTGGTCGAGAGTTGATGAGGCTTATGGGTAATAATGGGTTGAGACATTCACAATCAGTGATGACAGCAATCATATAATAGGTCCTTACTTCACCTCAGAAAAGGTAATACCAGCCTACTTGATATACTGTAGATCAGCTGTAATCAATGATCGCATTAACCCGGATGGGTGGCTGTAAATCTTTCACATTGAACCTTGTGACCAGGCCAGCTCTGTGGAAACTATAACAATGAAGGTTAAAGTTCATTCAACTTGTTCTATCTGTGCTGAGCAACACAAGTACATCTCATCAGTTCATTTGCTGTGTCAGTAGACAATAGACAATATTAAAAATGAGTGTTCAGAACAGATATAAAAGTTCAAATGTAATAAAAAGATTTTTTTTCTTAATATACTAGGCACTTGCAGCTTCTTGAACACAAATATATTTTAATCAAGAAATATCTATATTTTATCAACATGTCCCTTCAACCAAAACACCATAAATAAATATTACAAATAAAAACATAATTGACCATGAAAGTGCATTAGATTATTCTTTTTTAACAGAAATGGTAACGCCCTGTTTTGTAAAAAAAAAAAAACACACACACACACACACAAAATGGTAAGTTACAATAACTTGTGTAGATGTTGATGAATTGAAAACACGACCGGCACATCGTCACATTGCGGCTGTGATGCTATTTTGGTCCGTTGTCCACGCGACTTTGAAACCCAGCACGAGCGTTCCAGAAATGGAACAAATGGAGTTTATCTGCTTCTGAATATGTAAATGCATTGTGGTTAAATTGTTTACCATTTTATGATCGGAAGTTTGCATTGGGAGTTTTATTTTGAAATGCGACTGGATTCTTTATGCCGTTTCTGTGTCTGACTTCTGGCCAGCTTGAGATGCTCTATGCAGACTGAAGCGGGCTGCTCACGATGCCTGTCTAAAATAGAACAGCAACAGCAGAAACGGACTGCAGTGCTGCTGGTTAGGTTTGAAATAGTTACTAGAACAGCCACGATTAGCAGAGGTGCCACAAATTGTGTCGTATTCCCCTAGTGGAATTTGGCCGTTAGAACAGAAGGGAGCAGGGGTTGAGCTGTCACAGTCCATGACTGAGCCACTCAATCAAAAGGTGCAACAAATGTAAGCAAAGATCAGTCTTTAAGAGCTGAACATGTTTTTTACCTTGAACAAAAAATCTGTGGTATGCTGCTGGCTACCTACAGACAGAGTGCACATTTAAACAAACAGTGGAGTATAAATCTATGTAGATCATAAATGTAGACACTAACATGATATAGGAATATTCCAGTGTCAAAGACTTACTGTCTGTACTTGTGACTCGGAAAATTATCTTCACAGAACAGTGCAGCTGATCCGTATATGCTCAGTTTGGTCCAAACAATTCTAACTTTCCCAAAAACCCAGAAAACACGGCAGTATTGAGTGCATACATTTAGATACATTGTGGAGGAAGTGCGACTGTTGGGAACTATTGTGTGTCAGGAGTTTGAGAAGACATTCTCATACAGACATTGAAGACATACAGACATTCTCTGGTGTTAAATCCATTGTAACTTCAGTTTCAAGGTGACAACAAATGGCTTGTCAACAACAGAGCAAGCTACAAAACTCTTTTCAGAGGCTATTCTTTTAAATTTCAATTCATTTAATACATTTTCTTTTTAAGATCCAGTAAACAATGTGTGTGTGTAGCATGACTGGACACATTTTAGCATCTATTCGTACTCACACACACACACACACACACACACACACACACACGACCAGTTGCCAGTGTGAGAACAGGAGAGGCCCCCAGCCGTGACTAACACATGGTGCTACCAGCCACTGCCAGGACCCATCTGTGTCTATGTGTGTGTGTGTGTGTGTGTGTGCATGTGCATGCATCATAAATTAATAAACATATCTGACAAGTGCATTGCAGACACCCGAGGGCATCATAATGTTTGCAAACAACTCCCCCTTTGCCCCCCCACCATTCACACACACACACACACACACACGCTCCCTGAGGAGTAGCGATTGTTTAATGATTCAATTAGCTGTGTGGCATGCTGCGAGCTAGAGGCAAGATGGAGTGATAATTGATAAACATGTTTAATCCTGAGAGAGAGATAGAGAGAGAGAGAGAGAGAGAGGAGGGGTGGAAAGATAAAACCAGACAGATAGAGCGTGCGCACACACACAAACACACACACACTTCAAATGTTTTTACCGCACAATGGCTCATTTAGTTCTGACTTATGTTCATAACAGAGCAGTCTTTCCATCTGAATAAGTTTAAATCACATTAGGCACGTCTCCATCCACCTGTTTTTAGAAAAGTTATATATATACGTAAAAAAAGAAAAGAAAAACAACTTTTGTGGAAAAAACAAAAAATCAAAAAGGCTGATGTGGAAAGTTATCAGGAGAGAGAACACACAAACACTGATAGGAACAAATAATAATAGATATGGGTATTAGTAGGAATGGGAATTGATAAGATTTTTACGATCCCGGTTCCATTATTGATTCTGTTTAACGATTTGATTCTTTATCGATTCTCTTATCGATTCCCATTTGGGAAAAAAAGGAGAACAAACAGTTTGATCAGCATCAACTTTGTGTAGTTAGAAGTATCACGACCTTACAAAACCAACAGTAAGGTCAAAAGAGTCATCTTCTAAATGTAATGCAGAAGGCATTGGTTTAATGGTAACTGTTAGAGCATGTTTTACAAAGCAGCACATCGCACTAACATGGTAGGCAGTGTGTTACTTACCAGAGTTACCCTCCGTAGTAACCGCAGAGGTGCTCATAGCCTGGCTGCTGCCGCTGCTGCTAGGTTGAGATTCCTCTCCAGTCTGAAGCGTGTCAAAAACATGACATTCATTTAAAAACATTGCATGTTGTGTGCGCAAATGTTTCTGCATGTTCGTCGTATTCCCTCCCAACGCTGTTATCTCCACTTTGCAATGATTGCAAGTGGAGCTGTTGCTATCTTTTTTGGTAAAATGCAGCCAAACTTTGGAGCGTTTGAACCGAGTGGGTGCTATTGTTTACTACTGATTGTACTGCACGTGCCAAACTTGCGTACTGTAAGTTACGTAGCGTAATTAGTCGTGCTTGCTGGAATCGAGCGCGTGTAACTTCTTGCGGAAGTTACGTGACGTAATTCGTGCTTTCTGGAACTGATAAGAGAATCTTTAGGTAAACTGCCAAACGATTCCATGGAATTGAAACACACGGAACCAGTTCCCATCCCTATCCAGCATGCAGCTCCTTGCTGCATGACACCCCCCTTATGTCTTCCTCCTTTCCTGCCTCTGTTGACCGCTCTTGTCCCGTCTAATAAAGGTTTAAAAGAACGTGAGTACACAAGGCTATTGTTTACTACTGATTGTACTGCACGTGCGAAACTTGCATACTGTAAGTTACGTGACGTATTTCGTGCTTTCTGGAACTGATAAGAGAATCTTTAGGTAAACTGCCAAACGATTCCATGGAATTTAAACACACGGAACCGGTTCTCAACAAGAACCGGTTCTCGATTCCCATCCCTAGGTATCAGTTTGATTCCAGATGGGGACACTTGCTTCATCTCAGTGCCCTCTCTGAAACATACATGTTGATCAGGGAAGATACAAGCAGTCTTAGGTGAGAAGCAGCAATGAAACACCCCAAAGTATTAGAGCTAATGCTGCCGCTCACAACCTTAGTCATGGTGTAATCATGAAAGAGGCTGATGGAGACAGACACTGGTATGTGCTTGAAAACTTCTGCAACATTTCATTTTTGTCTCGTCCTCTGCTAGTCACGCTGGCTCCTTTATTTTCTCATTTCGATTCTTTCCCCTAGAACTGAATACAATCCTCATGTTTCTGTCAGTTACTTCTGTACGTTAGCTCATTTTAGAAAAATAACTTTGTTGTGATTCAACAACTACAGCTCCCATGAGGCTCAGACAGAGCTTCTTTGTTTCCTTCAAATGGTGCTATCTGCTGCAAACTGGTAGCGGGAGTACACAAAATTTTTGGCATTCAAGCGGTGTAACAGCTTGGTTCCATCGAGCTAGCTGTGACACGTTATGGATGCTCATGGTTCTAACAGAAGCACCCAGAAGCATCTCACAAGCGGCTCTTGAGGTTACGTACATGACTGACCTATTTTTGATGGAAGGTATGTCAAGCAGCACAGGGTAGATTGCACTGGCAGGAAGTTGGAGACAGAAACAGCATGGAGAATCCGGTCTCTTTCCAAAATAAAACAGGATATTGTTTCTTGAGTCTTTGAAATGTAAGGCTGCTCTATTGACAGAAGTCTCAGCAGCACAAATCTCAGAATTAATGTTATTCTGAGGTGTGGGTGTGGTGCCCCTCCAACACTAGAATTTAAACCCCTTGTAGTAAAATATAGTATGTCAGATTACTGTAATTTAAGCTCCATGTAAGTGTGATACAAAACAAATATTGACAATAGATGATTTAGTATATTTAACTGCTGTTTCCCGCCATCATCTATTTACCAACATGTTGCATTGTTTACTGAGGCTTATTTGTTTACTTGTTTCCAACCATGTTTGCGGCGAGGCCGCCTTTCAGCAGCGCTGTGCAGTCTCAGTGGAAAGACAGTTTAAACAGCTGCTCTGTGTGTATGTTTGCTTGTGTCTACATGGGCTTGTATTTGTGTGAATGTGTGTGTGTGTGTGTGAGGGGTGGGGGAGTAAACAGGGGAAGTCAGCGAGATCTTTTGTATTGAAGAGAAACGTTGACTTCACCTTCCTGGTTGGCCTTTGGCTGAGGGATTGTGGTTAGAGCTTGTCAGGTGACCCTGGGATCAGGAAGGTCACCGACACTGAAAAAGCAAATTTGTTTCCACATGGGCAGTTTAAAGGTAAAAAATGACTTCAGCCTGATCATCATATTATTAATTGTGATTTTGTTTCCCCCCTTTAAAGTTCCTGTTACACGTAGAGCCACAACACATTTTATGTTACTGTCCTCATTTAATAGTTTAATTAGTGGTCCTTTGTGTTTTGGTTTGAGGTCAAACTTTTTTCACACTTTCAAATGATACTTTAATATGCCGCAATATTAAATTGTCATGTTAACAACAACATAATTCAGAGAGTACATGTAATATATATGTCATTGTAACCTACAGGAGAACACTTGTTATCCTGTGTGTTCTCCTTTTCAAATTAAATCACAATTCCAATTTATGAACATCATTTTACTGAATATTTCAGTATTCTAACATAAACACGAAAATACTCATATCGTTTGTGACGACCCATATGTGCATTTTCCAGTTCGGTTTTCCTATTGGCAGACAGCACTCACTCCTTGACCTGAATGACACTATTAATTGATTTGGCGACACTTACTGGAGGTAAAAGCAAATGTGGTTTGATACTACAGGATTCTGGGACCTGCCAAACAAAGCGCCAAGCAATGATTGGCCTTTTTACACAGCACGAGTCTGTGAACAACTAAAGTCCAAGTAGTTGGCTAAAAATTTGGAGGTGAGTGATAACGGTAAATGTCAAATGTCACTGACAAATACATAACATTTTAAAAGGCAGCTTGTGTTGAATGCTTTTTATGTGAAGCCGCAGCGATTCGGTTTGCATTAGCATTAATACAGCATTCCCCCCTGAAATTTCTTCACAGATAACCGGTTTGTCATAATACACATATGGAAATATTACAACACTCATCAGTAGGCCTCAGGCTCAATCACCCACTTGTTTTGACAATATATTTTCAGCAACATTTTCTTCACACTTGGTTAAAAAACTTTGACTGGTGTTAACATTGCACCATAAACTGTTTCTGTATGAGCACTTCAGACTGAAGAGTTGTAGTATTTATATCATCTTCTTCATCCCACAATCAAATAACAGGATGATTTATTTATTTGGCTGTGCTAATGCTGTAGAAACTTGTGGACATACAGTATCTACACACCCTTGTGGTCTCTAAAATCAGTGCAGTGTCAGGCCGCTTGTTCAGCTGCAGCTGAAGCTGTTTGTGTTCCCTGAAGAATTTTGAGACCACATTTAATCTACTTGTGACCCAAATCAGGGTCCTGACCCAGATTATGAAACACACTGATGTCGATGATTAAAGGCCAAATCCCAACATGTCAGTTTCAGGACCCCAAGCCCTCAGAGCCAAGCCCGCCCTGAAGAGAACCCACTGTTCAGACGGAGACACACTCACTTCACCCTATTAGCCCCTCGTAGGAGAGAGAGTGTGTTTGTGTGTGTGTGTGTGTGTGTGTGAGTGTGTGAGTGTGTGTGAGGACAAGAGGGAGAGAGAGAGAGAGAGAGAGACAGAGTATGTGTCCTGCTGGGTGGCAGAATTAAAGGAGAGGTCTGTTTGAGAAGAGCCTTTGAAATGGACATACATGAACTTGCCCTCTTTCACATACATACACACACTTAGGTACTCCTGTGGCACCCTTTATTGACCATAACCATCTGGCTGTGCTCCAGAGAGAGAGAGACAGAGACAGAGAGAGAAAGAGAGAGAGAGAGAGAGAGAGAGAGAGAGAGAGAGAGAGAGAGGAAATGAGAAATACAGTTGGCTTTCTTTAATGCCTTGACATAGTGTTTTCTGAACCTGGCAGAAACTCGTAGGGCTAATGGGAGAAACAATACTGTGCATATTTAATGGGCTGCATAACCAGGGACTAAGCCCAAGTACCAACCTCTGTGGCTGGGAAATAAAGCCAATGCAGAAGTGCTAAAAACTGTAATTCCATGAGCGGCCACTTGAGACAGGCTGCAGAAGTGACTCCCATATGAAAATGTAAAAGACATAAACATGTTTACACTCTGGTTTAAAAAACAGTTTCTATAGCTAATTTTTTGTTTTGTTTTGTTCAAATCACATAAAGGCTTAAAGCCGCGAATCATTAACTTTAATTGACAGCTAGGTGCTGTTACAGATGTCTTATTAGAGCACCCAGGCATCCGCAGATCATCCACGCCTTTGCTGATTTTTAGATTAGCCTGGAGGCAGAAGAAGCAGTAGAGCCAACATGGCAGTGGCCAGCTTTGTGTATTTTCTGCTTCAAAATGGCGTTTTGTAAACCTATGGGTGACGTTACTCATGTTCTGTCTATTCTTCATACTGTCTTTGAGTAAACCTAGGAGTGAGAAAACTTTTTTGGTGTATGTGCCAGATGAGCAATTCTCATTGAACAACTTCTTTGGATCTGATCTAGTTCTACGCATCCATGTCTGTTAAAGTCAGCTGTTTGCAAATCTGGTAGAAATGCATGCACAAAAGAGATGCCCACCTTTTTGTGATTTTGTTATCAGCTGGTTTTTGGATATGCACAAATGCAATAATGACCTTTTCAAGAAGGTGGTTTATGAAAGAGGAAGGCTGTGTTTGCACCAGTTCACCACTGGTGGAAAACTTTATTCACATCTGCATACAATATTATTTTCATTAGCCATATAGACAGCTTTTATTGTAAGTATTGGCAATGCTTTTAGCATCATTTGCACAAAATGCAGCCTGAATATTTGGTATCTTTAGAAACTTTGAGTTTGTTATCACTAACCTAATGGCTGGTAAGTGAGCTTTAATCTGGCAAAACATTGTAAAATAGTAGATGTATAACTATTATAAATATTTTTTTACTCTATTGACAGCCTAAATATAGTAGGTTAACTGGTGACAAATGTTAAAAAAAAGAAAAGAAAAAGCTCTTAGTTTGAGATCTTTGGTAAAAGTAAAGTCGTAAGCACGGCCTGTGCTGAAAATGATAAATATAAGTAAGTGAATGTTAAATACCTACAACAGAGATAAAAAAGGAAGAAATCATAAAAAAGCATGAGAACAATGTGAAGTAACTTAGAGAAGGAAGAACAGAGAAGAGAAAACTGGAAAACAGAAAACATTAAAGCGTAACATATTAAAAGAGGGACATGGAGTGTGAGAGTCAAACAGAAATTATCATAAAATTGCTTTACTTTAATTTGTGTTTTTTTCAGATATGAAAATCAGTGGATGTTTTTGTTTTGTTTTTGAGTGTGAAGATTTGACTTGACAGGGGAATTGAAATGAAAAGTAACAGAGGGAGATGAAATATGAAGAAGAAACAGGCTTCCAGCTGGCCATAACGTTTCCAGAATATAATGAAAAATGTTGTGGTTACCCCATTAAAACCCCAAATATAACAATTCTAATTTTCAGGTGGATATTTTTAAAGGTCCAGTGCGTCCAATGTAGGAGGCTCTACATATGGCAGACATAGAATATAATATTTATAATAATGTTTTCATTAGTGTATAATCACCTGAAAATAAGAACTGGTATGCTTTTGTTACCTTCGAATTAGCCTTTCATATCTACCTAAAAAAGCTTTAATTCGTTCAATATAACTCCAGCAAAAGAGAGCATGAGGCATGGAAGAAGAGAGTGAGGTAGGAGGGAACACAGTGAAACAGGCAGAAAAAGAGCATAAGAGCAGGGGAAACAAGCACAGGATGGCTGGCTGAAAAAGAAAAAGAATCAAACTGACCCTGTTCGATCACCAGCCCCCTGTCTCTCATAATTGCAGCATCTCCAAAACAACCAAAACAAACCAAATCAGGCCTAATGTATTTCCCTGTCACAACTGCCTGGCGGGAGCCAAATAGCTGCTCCCAGAGAGAAATGTCTTTTTGAAAAACACCACTGGTAAATATGCCTCTCTGCATGGCAGATAGCAGTCTGAGCCCTCCCCCTCCCTCATCTCTCCTCTCATTTGTTCTCTTTCACTTTCCATCTGTTTATTTCCAAGGTAAAGAGAGACAGCACTCTGTGGATGTCAACATTTTTCTCTCGGAGTCACACATACTTTCTCATATTCTCCTCCTTCTGTGTTCTTATTTGCTTTTCTTGTTCAGTTTGGCATTTTTTACTGACATTCACTATAATATAAATACATATGACACATATATAATGCTTGCTATTTATTTCCCCATGTCCCCATTTCTTTAAACAATCTTGAACATGATTGGAATGTTGCCTAATAACACCTACAACATTTTGATGAGGTTTTGATTCCGCAAATATATTAGAGGATAACACACAGACAGAGTCTAGACATTTAAATTCTTTGTGTGATTATCATGAGCTTCAAAAATCTTTATTGGACAGAGTGAATAAAGTTCTCATTTGGGAAAATATAAGTAACCTTGGCAGCATGAAAGAGGGAAACAGGGATGTTAACTGGCGACTGTAGTCTTAATGCTTTATCATTATCAAAGTTGTATGGTTTGTGACGGCCAGAGACAATTATCTGATGATAAATCTATGACCCCAGGTCTGGGAAACATCATGTATTTGTTTTTTGTTTTTTTGTTTTTCTGCATTTAACAAGGGTTTAAGGGCTTTGACTGTTTTTGCAAAAATACTGAATCCATTTTTTTCAAAAGCTTAGTGTAAAAACTTCAACAGTATAAGATGGTGTCAACTGCATAAAGACGAACCCAACCGGCATTTACACAAGAGATGATGTCATTAATATAAAAACAGTGGTGCTGCAGCTTTCCAGCTATGGTTCGTTTGTTCAGTACTGTGGTTCATTGTTGAGACACATGGATAACTTTTTATAATTAACTGATTTTCAGATATTTCTATATTTGTGTGGGTATAGTAAATAAAGCACAGTGTATTCCAAATCAAAATGTGTAAGAAGAGCAGTCAACTACACCTTTTTTTCTCCTCTATGTTGTTTTCCAAGGCTGCAACCAACACAGATTGATTGTGACACTAACATACTGCCTCACTTTCACATTCAGATGTCGTGAAATAAGGCGAGTGCCATTTTCAGTTTAGGCCTATGTTCAAGGACAAGAGCTGTACTCTGCTATAGGATAGAAAAGTTTTCAAAAGATTCACCTGAATTTCAAGAATCCTGATAAAGCTTGGTGACACTGGATCTACAAACAACAAATTCAGTTCACAACAGCCACAGTTTTATTAATCTCAAGTGTAATTCATGATACAAGTGGGTAAAAGGTTACATGTCGAACAACTCCATCCTCCTGTTGGTAAGTGATATAATCTTAGCATTTAAAAAATATATATTACAAAAATGAAAATATGAAGGGTTCTTAAATTTGTTCATTTTTAAGATTTGGAGAATTTCATTATTTATATTTATATTTAACTTTGTGGCTGTGCATATGTTTTATTAGAAAGCTTTCAGAAAAAATAAGCTTAATGTCTAAGGGCAGAAAATACTCAATGTTTAGATCATGTTAAAGATAGCTCATTGGCTACCGCCTTTAAAATAAAGGTCCTAATGTTTTACAGTGCAGCTTTCACAACTGATAATGACAAACTCACCCGAATGACACATCACCACCTAAATATCAGACGTGTGACTTCATGTCTGTGTGCCTTTATGTGTGTATGAAGGCAGGTTGTATGTCAGAAGAAGGGATTAACAGTATTTTAATGAGGGTTTAATGTTTATGTTCTCAGGCTGACACAGACAGACAGACATGTACTATACCAATGACAGGTCGTGCACACACACACACACACACATGCAGGCAGGCAGACATGGAGAGACAAACAGATCAGAGTGTTTTAATGCCTCTTAAACAGCATTAATGACATGACAAGCTTATTAGAGGGTTAGAGGATGTCAACCAGCCACTCAAACACAGAAATATGCAGCATTAATGTGCATGTAGCTAATCTAATTACGGAAATGAAACAGAACTCACTGTCACCTCTTGTACTGTTAGTCCAGTACTTCATCAACCCAACTCATGAAAAGACTTGACTAACAAAAAATGTTATTTTACACCATTCTTAGAGAAGTTAAATTCATCGGCATCACCCACTGACCCCTTTGTGTTTGCATGAATACATTCTATTAATATTATTTTATTCCTTTTACAGTATGTTTTGTGTAGTCCTTAGACAGTTTTCTTTTTACACAGTCAATCTTACTGTGAAGGCGCTTGATCTTATAAGCACTGGTTTCTGTTTTCACATTTTCCTTCAATGCCACCTTTTGTTTGCTGGAAAATTTGCCTATGCTCTTTGATTTTCTGAAGGTGACTTTTGTATTTGTCTTATAGAATCATTTTATATTTGACACCTAAGTGCTAGTTGACTGAGATTCTTAAATTTCTTTCATTGTTCTAAGTGTTTTAAACTCTTGGTTCTAAATAATGCAGTAATCAGTGTTTGACTTAACTGGGACTCCCCAAAAAGATCAAGCAATACAAGTTTGGGCTGGTCACTAACAAATAACAATGACAAAAACCTATTAGCATTTCTAATGCAGCAATGAATGATCGACGATAGATAGAACTACATTTTGCTTTATTTGGATCCATTAAGTGGGTACTTGTCTTCTGGGGTCCGCACATAAACAAAAAAAATCACAAACACACAGCACCAAAAAATAAAAATAAATAGAAATGATCCAAAGCAGCAACAACAAAATCTATAATCTAATATATTCAGAATTTTATGTTTTAGTAATTATTATACTGAACGTCTTGTCATCAACCATTCTGAATGTGTGTGCGCAACTCCCAGTGTGTCTGATTTCTGTCAGTAATGCATGTAACATGTATCATAGACTGCTTTCATATGATATTTTGAAAAACTGTGTATAATTATTGTATGTGTTCTCGCTGACCGGTTGTTTAATGAATTTATGTCAGACATCAGTAAAGTTAAATAAAGCTTTATATAAGGTGTACTGATACACTGATTGGTTACTGCTTGTACGTGTCACCTGATCACGTTGGAGTTACGTATTTTGAGTGAGTGACTAAGTGGAACAGCAGCTAACTACCAGAAATCAACTCTTCTTTGCCACTTTAAAACAGTAGTTGCCAGTGCCTATTGGCAGCACAGTGGACATGACCCACCCGCCACTGACCCAGACTGTTTAGTACTTGTTGCCTTTCTTGGTTATGGTAAGGGTAGAAGGCTATTCAAAGAATATCAGGGTGAGCCAATCAGAGTAGGGTGAATCGTGACTTTGCCATTCTGGAAAAATGGGAAACAAGATGCTTAACATGTTTAAGATGTGTAACAGGAAGTAATGGCGGTATTAAATGACATGATATTGGATTGATGCGTAGCCTTGTGTACTCACGTTCTTTTTAACCTTTATTAGACGGGACAAGAGCGGTCAACAGAGGCAGGAAAGGAGGAAGACATAAGGGGGGTGTCATGCAGCAAGGAGCTGCATGCTGGATAGGGATGGTAATCGAGAATCTGTGTGTTTCAATTCCATGGAATCGTTTGGCAGTTTACCTAAAGATTCTCTTATCAATTCCAGAAAGCACGTATTACGTCACGTAACTTCCGCAAGAAGTTACATAGCTCGATTCCAGCAAGCACGACTAATTACGGTACGTAACTTACAGTATGCAAGTTTGGCACGTGCAGTGCAATCAGTAGTAAACAATGGCCCCAACTCGGTTCAAACGCTCCAAAGTTTGGCTGCATTTTACCAAAACAGATAGCAACAGCTCCACTTGCAATCATTGCAAAGTGGAGATAACAGCGTTGGGAGGGAACACGACGAACATGCAGAAACATTTGCGCACACAACATGCAATGTTTTTAAATGAATGTCGTGTTTTTGACACGCTTCGGACTGGAGAGGAATCTCAACCTAGCAGCAGCGGCAGCAGCCAGGCTATGAGCACCTCTGCGGTTACTACGGAGGGTAACTCTGGTAAGTAACACACTGCCTACCATGTTAGTGCGATGTGCTGCTTTGTAAAACATGCTATAACAGTTACCATTAAACGAATGCCTTCTGCATTACATTTAGAAGATGACTCTTTTGACCTTACTGTTGGTTTTGTAAGGTCGTGATACTTCTAACTAAACAAAGTTGATGCTGATCAAACTGTTTGTTCTCCTTTTTTCCCCAAATGGGAATCGATAAGAGAATCGATAAAGAGTCGAATCGTTAAACAGAATCAATAATGGAACCGGAATCGTAAAAATCTTATCAATTCCCATTCCTAATGCTGGAGTCGAGCCAGGACTGCTGCGGTGAGGACTGGTGCATGGGTCACATGCTCTACCAGGTGAACTACTGGGGTACCCCACCCTCTCAAGACCTGATCCAGCATTTCAAGCTGTATCAGCTGCATTTCTGAGACTGGTATTGGAATCAGCCCATGGGACTCTTTCTCATCATTACTTTCTGCATGACATTGTCAGTTAGCGGAGGATTATTACTGTCACTGTTTTGATAATATGACTTTAAAGCTGTCTGTCTCTCTGCCTTCCCACCTGACCAGGTAAGTTAATGTGAGCCACGCCTTAGATCAACCTCCTAATGCCTCTCACTCTCTCTGTCTGCTCTGCAAACTGTTTCCCTGCTGCAAGAGCCAACCTGCCCCTCACACTTTGTTTTTCTCAGTGTGTGTACATGTGTGTGCGTATGTGTGTGTGTGTGTGTGTGTGTATATGTGTGTGTGAGAAAGCGATGCAGGGTTAGGGCGTTGCTCTGGCTAGTTTACTCTCACAGAGCAAACAAATCTCTGATGTGTTTTTCTAACCCTGATAGCCACGGCTGACACCATGTCAACAACAGGGGGAAAAATATTTCTTCCTCTCGTTTTCCTCTTACTTTTTCTTCTCTTTCTTCTCCATCCTTGTATTCTCTCCCCGCTCACTGTCTTTCATTAGGATCTTTCAATTTCATCATTCTTTTGTCTTCATTCAAATCTCCCAGTTCCTCCCTCAAACTCTCTCTTTCTGTCTTTATGCCGACTGCGATCCTCCCTTCTCTTTCTTCTTTTGAGGAGACAGAGAAAGCTGTAACCACAGAGAGGTTGTATTTAAAGGAAGTGACTGAGCCCAGTCTTACACAACTGTTTGGTGATCTCTGTTGCCAATTTGTATCTGTAAGTCTTTGAGGATCCTGTTTGTGTGTTTGTTTGAGCCCGACCAGGTGTGTTGGGTGTGAGCCAAGGCAAAGATTAAAACCTCAATCCCATTTCCTATTATACATATTGATGTTATAATAGTTTGCTTTGAAGTATTTTTTTCCACTTGTATTCAAAGGTTAGTTTGCGTAGTCACCGAGGTTCTGAGTAAGTTTCATGACCCTAGGGTTAATGAAAACCTTTCAAAACAAAAGTGTTGCTGCATTACATAAAAAGCTGGATAATAGTGACCATATCGCTGAAACTAATAACTGTTATTCATTTCAAATAATCAGATGATTATTCATTTGTTTTTTAAAAAGTCAGATAAAAGTCAAGTTCCTAAATCCAAAGTTGGTGTATTGAAATGTCTCATATTGTTTGACCAGTTGAAAAACTGAAATCTTCATACTGGAAAGACAAAACCAGGGCACAAGTTTTTATTTTTTAAAGATAACCCATAAGATTTATCAATTATCAAACCTCTCTATCCTTGTTTTTTTCTAAACTCACGCTGTCACTAAGACTTAACTCAAATATCATGAAGCCATAGGTTGTTTTTGTTTCAGGTCTACTATCATTTCAAACATAAAGTAGATATGTTGTTATCATAAAAAACAATGATTTGATTTAGTTGATTTGCTGAACAAGAACACACCATTCTTGTGTTATGTAAAGATTAAAGCTCAAGAGAATGTCTAGAGCTCTAATTATGTCATGTTTACTTTTTCAGGACGGATTGCAGATTTAATTCCAAGACTGAAATAGAAATGTAAAAATCTCTTTTTTTCCCCTTCCCACAAAAGTGGCTCTATCCCCAAAACACCCTCCCCACTCTTAATGCTGGTTGAACTCCTAAATAGTGGTATGTTAAAACCTTGTTTAACTGTTATGAGTTCTGAATCATACCCTCACTTCTACACACATGCATGCACATACACACACTGTGTTGTTTTGACTGGTATGTCAGAGTTAAGAGATCAGTGCAGACCACCCCAGAAGAAAGAAAAGGGAGAGGAAAGGAAAGAAAAGGATTCAAATTTTGTAGGTTAAAGAGTTAATTTCATTGTTATGTTTCAGAGCAAAACTTAATACAGAATCTTAAAAGGTATGGAATATGAAATGTTGTTTTTTTTCTTTCCTTTTTTAAAATAGATGTTGGGGGACCAAACTTTAGACAATGCAAAAAAAAAAAAAAAGAAAAAGAAAAAAAAAAGGCCAAGGTCCTCCTCTCTGTGATGAAACTTGAAAAAGCATTTCTTTTCTGATGCTCCACTTGGTGATAAATGCACCTGTGTTATTAAAATATTGGGTATTAGTGGGTAATGAAAAGAAGAATGTTCCTTGACCTTTTTACCCTGCAGCAAAAAGATGAATCAAACAGTTTCTAACTTTTTCAGCATTGTTCCCAGGCTTTAACTTCATCTGTGAACAGCAGCCGCTACATTAGAAGCTTAATCTGAGGTCCAGAAAAAATAGCAAACGAGACTCGGTAAAGCTGATTAAACCATAAAACACATATCAATAAGAAAAATACAGAAGCAATTTCACAGAAGTTTGCTTTTTTAAACATGTCCACTGACTGGTTAAAAGTTTATGTGATGTAATGTAAAAGAGTGCATTGTTTTGCTCTGTCTGGTCTGACTCCGGTCAGTCCAGTTTGTGTCATGTGCTAAGCCTCTCCCTGCGTACCTGTGTTCCCTCCTGTTTAGTCTCAGGGCAGAGACGCCCTCACTCTGGACAAATACCTTCCGGAAAACTTCCGCCCCTCCCCAAAACCACTTCTATCACCGGCCCAGACAATACACACTCACAAAGAGCATGAAAAGGCCTGGGCCACACGCAAGCATGGGCACTCGCACACACATGTGCATGTACAGGGGAGTGCACGTGGGTATAGATTGCAGTGAACGTGCACAGGTGATGTGCAAATAAGTTAGATTTAGAAGGTTATGATCATGTTTCCCCCATTTTAGCTTTCCTTCATAAGATGCCTAATGTTTCAGTGTAAATCAGAAAAAAAGCTCCCTATGGCTGCCCAAATCATTGGCTGCCCAGTGGTCAAGAGTTAAGACTAAAGGTGAAGAGCTTCAGAATTATAGAATATAACCAGAAGACTAGAAAAGCACAGGAGGGACATTTTTGATTAGTTTTATTTTTTATCATGCTTTTATTGGAATCTTTAATATTTGTCATTTTATGTGATTGCAAAGTTCTTTGTAATTTTATTTTGCAAGTAATCTATTTTGCATTATATTCTCACAATGTATATTCATATTTTTACTTAAGATAAATCAGTATTTAGCCTATATATAACAGTGAAGTGTACTGAAGTAAATATATAATAAGTAAATACGCTCACTCAACAGAATGATAAGTGAAATAATAAAAAAATTGGTAGGTATAAGATTCATCTAAAGATTGACAGAGTGAAACGTTTTAAATGTCATATTGAATGTAGTCTGCACTACAGCTGTCAGATAAATACAGCAAAGTAAAGATATGCACTTCTGAAATGTGGAAAATCTTCCAAAATGAAGTCAACCAGTACCTTCAAATTGTACTTCTAAATATATTAGATTTGATTTCACTCTAACGAAAGGGAACAGCCAGGAATGTGTTTACCTGCCTTTACAACTGAACTTAATATACAAGGTAAACGTGATGGATCCCTCCCACACACTTCATCAACTTGTGCTGCACACATGCACAAACACAAATACACACACTTCAAACTAGACAGTTTGGAATGAGCTTCATCCGCTGCAGGGTGTTGACAGATGAGACTCAACATTGGCATCTGTTTCGACTGACAGCTCTGACCTCATGTATTGAACCTGTTAGTGGCTTAATGTTGACTCTGGTCAGTTTACCTGTGACTTGTTTCACCTGGCAGCTTTACATGTTTCTCTGAGCTGCATGAGGTTACACTAATTCTTTTATATGTCTGTGGTTTAAACCATATCCAATCACACAGTTCAAAAAATGATGCTTACTTTTTACATTGTCCATGTTCAGAGGGCAGGATAGAGCATCTTGTGTAAGTAGAAAGCATCTCAGTAAAACTGTTGCAAAGCACAAAACACAACAAACAAGTTGACTCTGTTTTGTAATTGCACAAAATGAGTCCCTGGAGAGGATATTTCACAAATAAAATCTGAAAAGGAAGGCTTATTCAATAATACTTTGGGTGCCATGCCAACCAGTGGTGTGAATGACAAACTCAATAACTGTCTTCACTGAGAATTTTCTAATTTGGTCCAATTCAACTCTGGTATGTTCGCTACTACTACTATAATTGCAATCATGACAATAATAATGTTACATATTCTTTGTCTGTTACTGGTTACTGCTGCAATCATAAGCTTCTAGTTACATCAAGAGAAAGAAGCTTCAGTGTTACTGATATACTGTATGGCAGCAAGCCTTATCTTTGAGTCCAAGACAAATAATGCACGACTGATGCATCAGAATATATCAGATCTTATGAAAAGCATCAGTTTTATCACATTTACTCCTCAGATTGATAAAACTGGGTGCTACGCTGACCATTTACTGTCTGTATAATATGTCTGTTGTGTGGGACAATTAATGCAGCACTATATGGTGCGGCTTTTGTGTGTTAAATTCAAAACAGAGTAATTTCAGTTTTCTCCGAATTATTCAAGAGAGTTTCATCTGTCCTTTCATCCAGTCACACAAGATGATGAAATGTTACTAAATATTGCAAAAAGAATATTGAACATATAGCTTATACTGTGAGAATGCTACATCTCATCTTCTATGTGAGGTAGTGTAGACAGCTTTAGGACCTATTAACGCAAGATTTTGTTTATTTCTTCTCATAATTTATTGGGTACAATAAGTAACAAAGCAAATCTCCCAAATGCTTATTTAAAAGATGAAATTCACAGGTTTAGGAATATGTCATCTTTAAGGTCTATTCCCACAGTGCTAAAATGCCACCTCCACTTACAGATTACAGTCAAAAGCAGGTGAATTAAAGCACAGGTGAACGAGCATGAACTTGGCATGCTGGGTAATTTACTTGAAATGATTAGGATGTCACCATAACTATATTACTCAGTTGCCAAGAAAATGTGTGTGACACAATTCACACAAGCTGTTTTTGTGTCTTCACTGAACCAGCATTTCAGGTCTTGGATCCTGTGACGGAGATGTTTTCTTTGTTTACAATCATTTCGGAAGTTCATTATTGTTAAATGCTTGTTTCAAACCACCATCCCACAAACCACAAACCGGATGAGTGACAACATATGTGGGAACATTTCTCATGCTTTCTCACGCTCAAAGGTCTTAATGCTAAAATATCCAATGTTTCCAGAAATTGTGAACAGCTTCTTTATCTCATCACTCCACTGTCATCATCACTCCACTGTCCCCTTATATTTTATAACTATACTATGTTATGTTATGTTAACTGCTGTTAAGATTTGCTGCCTGCTTCACATGTTCTTTCTTTTTGGTTGTCTGGGTGCCAAATGTAGCTTCCTGTTTTGCCTCTGAGAGCAATAACCTGTAGTGGTTTGTCAACTTTGAGGAACCCATTTCATATTTTGATGTCATTGTTGAACCCGAGGGAACTGTCAGTCCCAGGGATTAAAGTCTAAAATTAGGCTGAGGGCAGGAGAAAGTAACAGGTAAGTCTGAACCTTCTGAAAAACAATTATCATTTCCTGTCTGGGTTCAGTGGAATATCATTTTGGATGAGTTGACTTGAATGGAATGCACAGTTAGCATAAAGTTTTAAAGCCAGATTTGACTGGAATGCCCTGTTAACTGAAAGGATTAATAAAAGATTTGACTTGAATGGTCGGATGACTTAGAAGAGAGGAAGAGAATGACTCGTCTGGGAGATATCTGGAGGCTAAACAGTGCTCACACACGAAATATACATATATGTTTGTGAAACTCTCTCTCTCTCTCTCTCTCTCTCTCTCTCTCTCTCTCTCTCTATGGCTCTCTCTATGGCTCTCTCTCTCTCTATGTTTTTGTCTATCGCTCACACACACACAACCATGACTTCCTCCTGTTGTGTGTGTTTTGTCAGTCTAATCTCTGGTCTAATCCTCACACTGCTGCCAGACAGACAGGCCCACCCAGGTGAATGAGCCTGAACTTAAGAATAAGTGTGTGTGTGCATGTTTGAGAGAGCCACACAGCTGGTGGATGTCTCAGGTCATGTGACTTAGATGACACTAAGATTGGGATGTGTGACATGGAAACATACAAATATAAGCAGCATGGAAAGAAGGGTAAGTAGAGAAAGCGAGGCCTGTCCACTGATGCTTGCAGGACCAAAAGTAAAACCAAGCAAATCTTTCTGAGTTCAACTGGGGTGAAATTTGACCTGCGAATTTGTTCCCTTGACCAATCGCAGACCATCTTGGCAGAGCTGCCCTTTAAGGGAATGGAGAGCCAAAATCCAAAAAGCTATTGTAGCTGTTCAATTTCATTAAACATCCTCTGCTGGAGTCTAAAGTGATCCACAAACAGACAGGTGTTGAGGTTACAAAAACTGCTGGCTAGCATGTGTCTGTAGTTAGCTTGCCGACTCGTAGTCAGTACATCACCAAGCTTCCAATATTGCACAAGGATATGCAGATGAACTCTGTGACACTTCTGTTGTGACTGGTCCACTGTGTCAGGGGACTCAAGGGCGTTTCAAATGCTTGCAACGTTGTTCAGTCCAAGTCCAACCTGAATATAGAAGAAAGACTTGATTTGCAAAGTGCATTGATAAGTACAATTTCTAATCTTAGTTTAAATTGGTACTGATCTACCTACCTATGCCCTAATCCTTTCTGAGGACTACATGACATTGGAATAAAAGCTACTGGCCTCATCATGAAGCCTTTTTGGGAACTGGAATTATAATAAATTCTTTTCATGAGCTCTGGCACTGTGTGCCTATCTATAGAGAGTTTATGTCAGGTGTTACAAACATTACAAAGGTAATCACTAAACTTCACCTTAAACAGCTTCAGTTATTATTGACGTCATTCCAAATTAATCTCAACAGTTTCTTTGTGTCAGATTTGTACTATTTAGATAGCTGCGTAGGCACATTCATTTATCATCAGTATTCAGTAAAAATTGTGTTGTATTCAAAAGAAGAAGTTACAACTAACTGAAACTAAGCAAGTGACCTCTCACTATTGGTGTCAATGTCACTGCTCAATTGGCATTAAGAGTTTTCTAAGAAAGATCTCTCAGTGATTGGAACATGTAGAAAAGCATTCATTCATCTTGTGGTGACTGTTTTCACTTTAAGACCTTTACTTATGTGAAAATGAGTGTTACATTAAAAAAAATAGAAGAAATAGACTGGAAGATTATAACCGACCATCATGTTGCAGGTTTTATGCGACATATACACATCTATACCTGCTCCAGGTATAGATGTGTCTGAAGCCTTGCCGTGCTCTGAAGCTGAAACATACATGTTCTATAAGTCTGACATGCATAGAAAATACATCTCTAATTATACCGTGTCATGTGGTTATCTGGTGCCTGAGGACCCCAACTCAAAAAAATTATAGAATTATATTCTTCTGACACTGTAAAGTGTAACTTTGAAGATTTCCAACAAAAATTTAATCCATGTTGGAGCCATTCCATGATATTAAAAGCTGAATTGCATTTTATATTCAACTGAGACATGCTGCAACTATTCTATATACCACATATGACAAACAGCTAATCCTTATTTATGCCTTCCCAAGCCTGTCACATATTAAGCTGCTGTTGCATTATGGCCAGTGGCAGGTAAAGTACAGTAAGCCTGACTGGATTTGGCAGAAGCCTGCCTTCCCTCCAAAATGAAAGATATCCGAGGTTTCAAAACTGAAACCTTTCCTGGACATCAATTGTTGGCATGAAAGTAAAACACGTTATAGAAAGGCTGGAAGTCATCAATTATCTAGACACCTTTGTTTACATCAATGACAGTGCTGCTGCTGACAATGTGATAATATGTTGTAAAACGCTGATTGATCAAGTCATGTCATGTTGAAACATATTGTTGCATGAAGGGAAATTTCATGTGCCGCCAGGGTTTAAAACACCACCCTAACAAACAGGGTTTTAACGAGATCATAGATGAGGTGATTCATAATAGTGTTAGTACAAGTGCAGGAACAAGGCAAGGCGGGCACCCTTTAAAGTATATAAAGTGTTCCATGTTTAGTTTATTGATAATCACAGACACAAAGACAAACTTCACAGCAGACACAGTAGCAGCCTGAAGGCAAAACATGGAGCTCTTTGTGAAGATCAAATTAAACGGTAGCAAACAGTACAAAAAAAATTTCCTCCCCCTCCATAAAAGTCACTGTATGTGTGGGAGAGGACTCAATAAAATCAATACTCCTTTTAGCTACATTTGGAGAAAAGACTTGTCACACTGCAGAGGCCCCATGATCTTATTGTGGGAAGGAAGGCTGTGTCATCTTTTGTCACGACATAAATGTGTCACAGAGGTGACATGATACACATTTCTGCTAACTGCAAAGGGTATGATACACTTCTGGTAGTAATACAGTAATACTATTTGAGAGGGTGAAGGCTGGAAGCTGATGTAAACAAATGTGAGGTATGAAAAGCCTTTAATATATATGCTTGGCTGAGAAACCTTGAATATAAACTACTGCTGAATTCCTTTTTAAATAGTAAAAGTCATCTAATGCACAATCACATAGTCTGATCACCCACCAGCTTTACTTCCTGGATGACCAAAGAAGTCGTCCCTGCATGTTCAAAACCCTTATTTTTTCAAACAACACTGCCAATGAGACACTGCCGTTGGACTTTGTGTGATCATAACCAACAGGAACTATGGCCAAACCTACAAAAACAAGATGTGTAATGAATGATCCTTTAATGTAACATGGTACATTTCCTGGGACACCTGTATGATGTCAGGTTGCTTTTAGCTTAAACTTAATCAACAGGCTGGTCTTCCAAAAACTGTGTTTCTTTAAAAATACACCACAAAGTGTCAATCTCTGTAAAGAAACAATATTAACATAGATACAGATGAGAAACATGTCTGAAACTACACTTCGGGATGTGCAGAAAATGTGCCCCCACCTCCATTTTGTCGAGAGAAGTCTCTTGTCTCTTCAAGTTGGACTGAAGCTCTGTGAGGCTGATTGCAGGTGAAGAGGCCTCTTGGTATGCTGGGTAATTTACATGACATGATTACTCCAGCAGCCCCCTGTGTGTGTGTGTGTGTGTGTATGTGTGTGTGTGCGTGCGTGTGTCTGTGTGTGTGTATGTGTGTGTGTGTGTGTGTGCGTGCGTATGCACAAGTGTGTGTGTGAAAGAGGGAAATGGAGAGAGAGAGAGCAAAACATGTAGGGAACAGGGTTTAGTCGTAATATGGTGCTAAACATCTGTGAGCTTGATGACACTCACTTAAAACAACGAGAGGAAAGGTGGGAGGGAGTCATGATTGAAGGAAGAAAAGGGAGAGGAGGAAGGGGGGAACTGAGGGGTGCAACGAGGACGATAAAGACAGGATGACAAAAAAGAAAACAAATGTGGAAATAAACTGAAAAGAAAAAGAAAGAAAGAAACAGACAAAGATAGAAAAGTAGTGATGCAGGAAGGAGTTGCAGAATTCACCAGACGCCCCCAAGATACTGAAGCTAAATGTACAAACATCAAAGACAGTTAAAAAAAAAAGTGTGTGTGTGTGTGTGTGTGTGTGTGTGTGTGTGTGTGTGTGTGTGTGTGTGAAGGGGGCAGACAGGGCAGGCAGGCTGCATGGTCTAACTTGCTGTAAAAGCACCTGAAGAAACAACACAAGACTGGCACGATAACATCTACCCCTGACTGCCCTTCCAGCTGTGTGTGTGTGTGTGTAGGTGTGTTCAGAAGTCTGTTTTTGTCATATCCCGCTCTATGTATAATCTTTTTACCCCGGATATTTTTCTTACACAAATTCATCTTAAAGTAAATGAACTTTTGTTCATTACATCTGTGTGTTTCAACACTGTAGTGGAGTTTACATTGGGTTAACTGACTGTACTTGTCTGTCATTTTATGACTGAATGAGTTGTCTGTGGATTTCAGGATGAACCCAGTGCTCTGGCTGCAGTGATGCTGCTGCTATCTGCTCTATTTGAAAGCCAGTGACATAAGAAAAGTACTGTTAGAGTAGAATGGAGCAAGAATACAGTTTATCCTCTGCATTAACTGTGTCAAACCTTCGCTTTATTTTTAGATCATTATTTTATCAGCATCATATTTTGTGCCTTACTGAGTTGTGGACATAACAGTGGACTAAGTGGACTGTGATCAGAAACCCAGATAAACTGATGCCACGGTGTCCCAGTTTTAGTCAGTTAGTCAGTTACAAGGATATGATGCTAACATCTGCCAACACATAACAGAATTACTCCAAAAACAGGTCACAGCTGGGTTTCAAGTGGACCTGTGAACATTAAAGGACCAGTGTGCAGGATTTAGCAGGTTTCAGTGGACGTCTCGTTTCATCCTATGTTCAGAAGGAGAAACTATGGTGGCTGTGAAATGTGGAGAAAACATCAAAAGCCATAACTAGAGCCAGTGTTCGGTTTGTCCCTTCTGGGCTACTGTAGAATCTGTGGCAGTTCAACATGGTGGACTCCATGGAAGAGGACCCACAGAACCTGTAAATATAAAAGGTAACAAAAACACAAGAGTCTTTATTTTCAGTTGTTTGTTGTCAGTTGTTGAAAACATAGTAATGCATTTTATATTCTTTTTTTTTTTTTACCATATTATGTAAATAGAGACTAAAATCTGACACTTTAATTTTAACTGAGTAAAATAGTAAAATCAAAGATGGTAGATCAGATTAATATTAATTAATTAATATTTGTCATTTAAAGCGACTTATTCCATTTACACTTAAACCTCATTTGGTCACTTCAGTTATCCAAACTCAAAATGGCTAAATGCATTCAAGAAGCATTCAAGACTGAAATCAGATTGCCCAAACCACCTACGGAGGTGGTAAATAGGCCTTAGTCACACATAAAGTGTGGCTGAACTTCTCGATTCTCGACATAGTCTCACCCACACAGATCCTTCAGTGGTTGCACTGATCAGGGATCAGATTAAATGCTAACAACTTAGTTCGACTTTGTATGTGTTGTAATCTCCGGAGCTGCTTTCTTCCTGATGCTTTAATGAGACAGGGAGAACGATGGCTAATTTCAGTGTAACTTCAGCTGCCATGAGAAAAGGAGAAAGATCCCACAGAAGCTATTTTCACAGACCACTTACTGACAAAGTTACACTTGGCAGTAGTAAAGATTACATATGCATCTTAGAGAGATGGATGCATTTACACCTTTTATAACAACTGGCTAGAATGTGTCTCGGTTAGATTACACTGACTATGCATTTCTCAGAAGTCAGATAGATATTTCTGGTGTCTGACTGTAAATTTCTGCAGATGCAAACAACACTTGGTTGCACAGTGACGTTTTAGTGTTTAAGAAAAACACCACTACACCTCACATCACTCTGTTCTTACTTCACCTCTTGCTCTCTCTTCTTGGCAGAGGTGGATTAGCAGAGTTCTGCTCCGTTTACCTCCACCTGTCAGCGCTGCGTGCATGTGTGTGTATGTGTGTGTGTCCTGTGCATTCAGCCATGAGAAGCTACCGCTAAGACCCTGCATCATGGGTTCTGTGGAGGTGACAGCTAAACAGTCCCACCCAGAACACACACACACACGCACACACACTTAAAGTGACGCTTTTAGACAGTTAAGCCAAGTAAATGCTTTGGGTATCAAGTACCATTAGGGGCAATGCACTCAGAATATGAAAACCTGATGCTGCTTTTAAGTTTCTGTTTCCACTTTCAGCAGCTGAGAGGAAAAGATAGAGAGACACAGAGAAAGAGAGAAAGAACAAGAAGAGAGTTTGTTGTCTTGTTGTGTGGTCCCGTGTGACTGTGAGGGAGCTGCACCTCCACGCCTCACTGCCATCCTCCTCCTCCACCCCCAGCTCTCAGAGCCTGCTCCGGCCTGTTAGCAGGAAGTGTCCTCCCAGCTGACACACACATGCACACACGACTTTAAAATGTTGCCCCCTCCCAATGAGACCACAAAATGCAAATATTTCAAACAAACTTCAGAATTAAAGATGTCCCAGTGTGGCTGAACTCATTCTTGGGAGAGGCCTCTGATAAGATTCAACTGTAAGAGTTAACAAAGTGAGTAAAGGGAGATTCAGCAGGTGGTGCTCTTTTGTCTACAGTAGTAGCCTGCCGCTGTCGGGCTGTATCTCTCAAATCAGTAACTGTTGTCTGCGTAGGCCCAGTAGGTATTTATCCGCGGCAGCTGTCGAACACAAAAAACATGAGATTAAAGAAACCTGTAAGACATGTTCTGCAAATATTGTCAAGATCACTCTGAATAAATGAGGCAAGAAAATGTTGTGCAGGGTTCATAGTTTGAAGAAATGAAGAGATGATGAGTCATATCAACACTCCCAAGCATTGGTGCAGTATTCTCAGTCAACCTTACAGACAGAACAGAGTTTGTTATGTGTGTTCTGACTTTGTGACGCAGTGGAAAGTTGGGAAGGAGAAGGTGAAGTGAAGGGTTGCAGTCAGCAAGGTAAGTTTGTACGACAAGTGAAAGGTTTAGTGAAAACTAAATCTTAAAAAGTGGTCCTTTCAAACTCATTTTAAGTTTTTAACATACATCCAATTACTCTGTGCAGAAAAAGGGTCATAAAGAGTGTTTGACTCACTGCAAAATCAACACCTAACTCTGCACTTACTTATCAATTACTGCTCTTAACAACATCGCCTAGTCTCAGAAAAAGTGAGTGTATGCTAACAGCACAGCACTGCAACCCTTGAACCTGTCTAGACATTATTTGGAGGAGCCGTATGTGAGAGTGTAAATGTCCATCTCCCATGAGGCCATGTATAAATACAGCAGCTCACTGTCCTTCCATTATTTGTAACCGCTTATCCTCATTAGGGTCACGGTGGGCTGAGCCTATCCCAGATGATTTAGGGCAGGAGGTGGTGTACACCCTGGACAAGTCGCAAGCAGGGAGGAAGGGGAGATTGCAAACTCCACACAGAAAGCTCCCAGCTGAGGTTCGAACCAGGAACCTTCCAGGAGGTAACAGGGCTAGCCACTGCACCACTATGCTGTCCTTTTTAAAGAAGTGTAAATGACACATTAAAGAATACGAGTACTGTAACATATTTCAGGGAGCTTACTGACAAATTTGGATAGTGACTGTTAAAGCTCACAAAAGAGATGCCACAAATTTGCATTATGCAACACAATAGTTTGTCATGTCTTTGTTTCTGTGTTTTCAAGTCCTGCTTCCCGCTAGTGGTCAGAAATTGCTGAATGCAGCTTTAATAGAAAGTGAATGTGGTAATGTCATGACAAGATCATTGTTTAATGTCAATGTTTGTAGATTTGTAATAAAAAGTGTAGATTCATGGAGAGAGGGGGAAAAAAAACACACATACGTCAGATGCTCAGCTCATGTATCTTTAATAATCCCATCACCAGTTTGTGATGAGGTTAAACTGTGATGCTAAAAACAGTGTACATACTGTAGCCACCAGCTGAGTTATTTATTTATTTTACTGTAACTTTTTCCCCTGTGAATCCAGTGACGGGTGGTTTCATCCAAGTACCTGAATTCGAGAGAGACATAGAGAAGAGACAGAAAGAGAGACAGAAAAGGAGAGGAGAGAAGGAGAGAGGTAATTAGAATCCAGTGATTAATGTTCTAATGAGTTTATTCTCCAAGGGGATTAACATGCAGGCTAATAGCAGCTGTGCTAAAAACATCCCAAAAAACCCAAAACACAGGAGACAAAAACACAGACACAGGATTTACTGGTCCGAGAGAAGAAAACATTAGTTTGTTGTTGTTGTTGTTGTTGTTGTTTAGAGTTTATTCTGTTTCTGCACTTACGCAACCTTGGAATAACCTTAGCTCAACCACAGGAGTTTATCTTCAACTCAGCTGCAGCACTGAGGCAGAGATGAAACCCAGCAAAGGTTTTCGTGTTCATTTACATTTTTATGCGCAGAAATTAGAAATTATGATGAGACATTCAGTTTGGTGTCTAATGTGACAAACAGCAAAGTGTTTTCTCAGTTAGTTCAAGCAAATCTGAGTCAATCTGTTGCAGTGTGTCCTGTTATTGTGGCAAATTATTGTAGAGACTGTAGATGAGGTGAGGGGAAAATAGGAGAGTTGAGCGAGAGGTGAGAGAAACAGATATGAAGGCAAGAGAAGAGGGGAAAATATATATCCTTGTAACCAATTGGTTTTTGGAGTGATAGGGAGAGTGACATTCGGGTTGGCTTAGCCCTTTTCTGAAGGAAAAGGAGAGATTAAGACAATCCGCAGCGAGCCACCTTCCCTTCGCCAAGGTGCTTAGGGACCCAGGGAGCAAAGAGGATTGTGGGAGAGAGAGAGGGCTTGTGGGATAGCGTCGCAGGGATCTTAGAGGGCATTAGCAGTAACGTACTCTACCTGAGATAGACAGAGTGGAGACCACACCATCAGCACCGGACCCCTTTGTTGACTGGCTTAGTGGTCCTGTCTCGCGCACATATACCGACACAGGCACTAACACACACACATGCACAGCTGTATCATATTGTAATAAACATGTACATACATGCACATACACTCCACACGCTGTATACGTGCTCATATCTGCATGCAACAAATGCCACATGCCACACTTCAAGATACTGTATGGACACAAAATGTGCACACATACACATTCATGTCATTTCTGCAACAACTATTATTAAAATAGGTCATACTAGGTCTCATAATAGGTCTTACTTATGCCAAAATACATATTTGAAAATAGGTTCATAATTTTAATGAAACCAACCTGAAACACTTAACTTTCACCCTGCTTAGCATTCATATATAAACATGTAACAATGGTAGCTACAACTAATGTAATTGTCAACAATTCTAACTGCTGTGGGCTCTCATAAGTGACAGAAATGAATATTCAATTTTCAGTTTTATTCAATTACATTTTATTTATTTCATAACTGATTATTTTGTTATCTCAGCACTCTTTCTATATACACTGTATATAATATTATTTACAGAAAACCCAACAATTCCCACCATGAGTGAGCACTTGGAAACAGTATCATAGGAATATGTTTATTCATAGGAGAAGTTTACACACATAATGTACATAGTACTTAAAAACATCCTTATATCTACATACAAGTACATTACGGCATGTTATGAAGTATTTAGGGGGACTTAAAATAAAATGTTGCCTTCCATATGGATTCATCCACATTACATAAACACATAAAATACACAAAATATAGTAGACTTTGACAACTTGAAGAATAGCTGTATAAAGGTTTCTATGAAGATCCTCCATCAGTCAGTCAAATAATCATAAATAATCATTCGTCAAATTAATCAAGTAGGCAGTGTCATGATATCATGCTGCTGTGTACACATTGTTAGGGTGTATGTGCACAGTGATGAGACAATGAAGAAAAGTGAAACCTTTAAATGTGCATACATGGACTGTATATGCAAATTATTCATTTGTTTTCAACAAAACAGTTGCTTTTAACAAACATTATTTTTTACAGTCTGCTTCTAATTTAACCTCATGTTTTTTTATGTGCTTTAAGAACATAAAGTGCGTTACTGAGTTAGCCTCAAATAGACTGTGTTTATCTCTAAAGTTCTATGTAGCTAACAATTCAAATGCTTTCTGATGGTAACATTTATATTTTATATCACTGCTGAACACGAGACAGCTGAGTCTACAGACAAATGGAAGTATAAGTACCAAGTTTTTCGTTTTTTTAAATACTGTCTTTGTTACCTTTATTTCTTTAGTTCAAGTTCAACTTAGATCTGCATTACTTTTGCTACAAATATCTTCAAATAATTAAACGACGACCATCAATGGATGATTAATTAAACATGGGTGTGTTGTATTCTTCATTAACATACTGTTAGACTGACTCCAGAGAAATCTCACTGTTAAACATCAGACTGCTAAACCAGCGCAGTTTTGTAGTTAAATCCAACTTACAGTACTAAACAACTTACCGTGTATTTGTGCAGTCTGGTATTTTCCGTTGTATGCAGAAAATATCACATTACATTCCTGACACTGTGTAATCACGTTGGATTTACTCGCAAATCTGATGCAAACGGTTGACTCAGTATTTTGAGTTTATTTAATTTTTTTTGCTGTATGTTGGTATTTTTTAGCAATGCCACGTTGTCGGAGTGCAGCCTAAATCTAATCTGAGTTCTGCTGGCTTGTACCTTTGCCTGAGACATTGAGGAATTAAAGAGGAGATTAAGGTGTGTGTGGTAATCTATAAGGATGTGTTGATTTGTAAGGTGGAAACAGGGATAAGGATGACTCTGTGTGTTGTGAGTGTGTGTGTGTGTGTGTGTGTGTGTGTGTGTGTGTGTGTGTGTGTGTGTGTGTGTGTGGATTGGAGAGTTACATAAGTTTGAAATTGACTTTGGGAAATATCAAATTCTTTGGAGTCAAGTTGTTTATGACTGACACAAACACACACACACACTTACTGTACGTACACATGCGTGCATATTAAGACATACACAGATGCTCAGTACTACACTGCCATTCATTCACACAGTGATCTGTCTCGTCCGTTAAGATTAGTTGTCACCCTCTTTGTTAAGAAGGTGATTTATGTATGCCTTGCGGGTGTGCGTGTGTGCGTGTATGCGTGCAGCTCGCGGGTTAAACTGCCCGACAGCTGCAAGAGGCCTCAAAACGATCCACCCTTCCTGCTTTTCTCTCGCTGCATCCACTCTCATTCTCTCAGTCTCCGACATATTAAGTGATGGAAGCTTCTGAGTTCTGTTTAAAAGCAGTTCAGATTCATAAAACCAACAAAGATTTTGTGCAGCTCAAACATAAGGTGTTAATTTGTGGCATTTAGTGGTGCTGGTAGGTGGACTCCATTACTAGCGTTTAAAGTTTGAAGGGATATTTTCCATACACTGGGTTTGACTGTTTAAGACACTGCATCAAGTAACCACCGTTCCAAATAGAGGTTGACTGATTCAGGTGCAGAGAGGACATTTTAAAAGCTATTATAATTGGATAAAATTGGCACTAGTAGTGGTGTGCAGATGTTCTGTAGCAGTCAGCGCCTATAAGCACACACACCCACAGCAACTTAGGGAATATCTATGCCTGTGTTTTAAACCAAAAAGGGCACATCTATTAACCAGTGAAGGAGGCCCAGTCCATCCTGAGAATGATGGTCGATCAGCTTGCCAAGCGATGGCAACAAGCCAAAAAATTGTAAGTTGTAGTTTTTTCATCCTATAAAGTCGTATTAATGCCCAACTCTGTCCTCTAACCTAATTGCTCTGTGGACCGACCATCAAACAGCACACTGGCTGGACTTCAGGAGGTAAACTTTTTATTGGCCATTATTTTGTATTTTGTATAATCGGATGGCTAATGGACTATTGGTAAACCTTTAGTTCCAATAAGTGCTGCCATTTCAGTTGTACTTTTGTGGCCAAGTTAAATTAGTTATTGCTTCCCCTATTAGCATTTCCTTTTTTCTTTTTTCTACATTCTTAAGAGACTATATAAAGTTTTCAAGTCTGATATTCTGAACACTTAAAAGCCTGGGCTAGACTGTCAGATTGCATGTTCCAACTTCCTCCCATTTCCATCTCTGCATTACTTTTATTGTACACCCACAATTTTGTTTCCTCACTCCTGCCTTTCCCTCATATTTCCTTCCAACCTGTAACTTCCTCCACCTCTGCTGTACCCCCCCATCCACTATCATGTTTTATATTCCGCTTGCTGCATCCAAATCTCCCATCAAATTAGCCTCCAAACAAAACCACCTAGCCCAGACTCCCTGAGAATTGCATTCATTTTGGATGCTTCTGCAGCACACATCTGAATGTTGACATTGAGTGCCAACATTCAGCGCCAGTGCAGGATGTGGTGTGTCCTTTATATAGCAAGGTGAGAAGTCATTCACAGGGAGTCTGTGGAGTGTAATCAGTCCTGGCATTTTCTAATCAGAACCACAATCTCTTGCTAATCTTAATCAAATGCTTTAGTTGCCTAACTTCAACCACACTGTACTCGTCATACTGTGATATTGCCGGAATAATAAATGAAAAAGTGTTGGCACTGAATGTTCAAATACTTTGTCACTTAACGTAATGGCTTTTGCAGGAGGAGTAATGAAAGACACTAAAATGTGATTCTCACAGGAAAGAAGAGGATGGTAGATAGAAATATTTAAGTTGTTCCATCCTTATTAACTGATCCTCATGCGCATGCTGGAACGCAAAGACTCACTAATCAAAACATTTCTGTACGGCACCACAAGTGGTCAAAAACACCACATGGTGCCTTAAAACCCAGACAGACTGTAAACTAAATCTATTTTTTTCCCTTTGGGGTGAGATTTCTGTTATTTACACCCGGTTATATTCACTCTGTAACAGGTGGGCCCAAAAGGGGGTCCCCACAGGGGGAGAGAGAGGGAGAGAGAGAGAGAAAGAGTATGATGGATTGATGGTGGGCACGACTGATGCCAACCTCTCTGTGACAAGGAGAGGCAGCTGAAACAGACGGTCCCCTCCCCTTTATGTGTGTGTGTGTGTGTGTGTGTGTGTGTGTGTGTGTGTGTTGTCACACTGCTTTGGCAGGGGTGGCACAACCATCTGCCTGGTCAGGGTGGTGTGTGTGTCTGGGGGGAAGACAGGCCAAGATAAACGGGTGATTGAGTGTTTGAGGCTGCCTGGTGTAAGTGAATGGACTACTGGCACTGGCAGCAACACATACACACACACACACACACACACACACACACACACACACACACACACACACACACACACATGCGGTCAGCTGTGTGAACGAGGCATTAGGCTACAGTTGACCTCCTTGGATACAGGTCGGGCACCATGTATTTACGGCACTGTGCGTAAATAAACTTGTAAGGTTTAATAATGTATCTTTGCGTGTGTTTGTATAACTGTTTATCACTTGTATGTTTGCTTGCCAACATTGTGTACACATATGTGCATGTGTGCTTGTGTATGCGCATGTATGTATGTGCTTCTCATACACTCTCTCGTACTGTGTCTTTAAAGGTCTTGTGTGGTGAATAAATATTCCCTCCATGGAGGAGTCAAAGCTGCTGCAACATCTGTTGTTTCTACACTAAAACTCTGCCCCATCAACTGACACACAGCCAGAACTATAGTAAAGAGGCTGTATATTTATTGTGTGTGTGTGTACGTGTGTGTGCGTGTGTGCGTGTGTGGAGCTTGTCCAACAGGCCACAGGCCGGGTATAAATGTGCCTCGATCCATTATTGCTTTTATCAAGTCCATGCAGTTAAATGAAATCATGCAGAAGTAGTTTAGTGAAACTAATGTTATTTTCCCCACAGCAGACTTTGACACTGACACCTTGACACTACTCTTAAGAGCAGGATTTTACCAGATGCTGTTTTGAAAAAAGAAATAATGACCGACTGGATTTTAAAAAAGAAATTGTGATTTGTGCTACTTTTATCTGTTCTGATTCTGCTTGACTTTTAGTGTTATGTGAAACTAAGTAAAATACATATTACAATAAGGTGCAGTCTTCTTTACCATCTGCATTTGTGATAAATGAGCCAAATAATGATACAAATTACAACAGGACTATGTTGATTATGAATTTAATTGAACTGTCCAGGTTTCTACAGTACTTAAAGTCTGTTTGCAGTTGCAACCGAAAGAAACTGATCCATCTCGCTCAATGATACTAAAACATTTTTAAAAATGCAATGCAGCTGTATTCAGATCCTTTACTTAAGTAAAAGTAAAACATTGAACATATTAATATTAATTTTAAAGCTGGAACCATAATAGCTGTTAATACATAATTTCTGGTACTTTTCATAACAGAATGATCTGTAATAGACATGAATAAACATCCTCTTCTACAGAGCACACTCATTGCATTCTCTTGCTCTTCTATAGTGGATTTCTACCTGTTATGAGACAACAGAAACTTTTCTTCTTTGATTCTCAGCAACATCAAATATTGTCTTTGGAAATCTCAGATGAGACCATCAGAAAGATTTTAATTTTATTTAAGGTATACATTCCTTAATAGTGGAATTATTACACAATTTTTCCAGCATGTTAAAAAACATTTCCGTGTAACACCTTTTCTTTTGAACACCATATGTCTTGCATCTTACATAAACTCCTGATCCTGATTGAGCGTGTCTAAAGAGAGACACTTAACAGCACGTCTGATGTTTGACACTGTACTATAAGTTGACAGCTCACTTAACAAAGACACTGAGACAGAAGAGCACAAACAACTAGATTGTTCTGTCTTTTCACTCTCTCCCTCCTCCTTCCTTTCTCTCCTTCTCTGATTGAGACACACAGAGAGAAAGAGAAACCACTGAGCAGTGAGAGCAACAGTATCTGCTGTAATCACACTTGTCTGTCTGCAGCCTATTGACTCTCTGGTTAACTGAGACCCACTGTGTGTGTGTGTGTGTGTGTGTGTGTGTGTGTGTCTGAATGCATCATATTGGCCTACTATGTCCAAGAAATAACTGTTAACCTTTCTACTGTTTATTACATGTTATTAATATTTATTTTTTTAGTTATTATGTTCATTGCTTCTGCACATCTTTTTCAATGCTAAAGCACTTTTTTTAAGGGATTTTACACCTAGACTATATGTATCCTTGACACAGTGTTTAATACTTTGTTCACCAAGTCTCAGTAGTCTGGTTTATAAACTTTGTCTTAAAACTTTATTTATTTTTCACGTATCTATATCCTGTTAAAGGTCACGTGTGTAAGATTTAGATGTATTCACCGTGTTAACCACCATGGGAACGAACAAACTTAAGCCTGGCTCTAGGGCTCTTCACATTTTTTGGTGGCCACCGTAGTTCCTCCTTCATGCTAGGAATGGGGTAGGGAGTGAAGGGGGTTGCAATCGTGCTAGATGCCACTAAATCCAACACACGGATCCTCTGATATTTTGTTAATGTCAAAAAAAGAACAAACTTTCACACTATTCACATTCTCTACAAATCTACTGTAGTAATACAGATGCAGCTAATGTGTGGCCAAACTTTCTAGTCTCTTCCCTGCCCTCCATCCCTCACTTCACCTATCTATCCATTTCTCTCTCTCTCTCTTTCCCTCCTCCCTCCTTCCCTCTTGCTTTGTCCAACCTCTCTCACTTATCTCCTTCCTCACTCCCTCCTTCCCTCCCTCCCTCTCTTCCTACCTGCCAGCTGCTGCTCAGGGCCTCCCGGCTCTTACAGTTCTCCCTCAGACAAAAGAATGGATAGAACTACAAAAAAAAGAAAAAAAAGAAAAGAAAACGAATGACAGCTATGGTCTCCTTTGTTCTCTGTACCACTCTGTCTCCCACATTACCTTGTTCTAGCCTACTTCTCTCTCTCTCTCTCTCTCTCTCTCTCTCTCTCTTTCTCTCTCTCCTCTCTGTTTTATCCCTGAGGGAGCCTTCGTGGTCTCTGGTGTCTCAATCTTGTCTAACGGTCACTCAGACCGTCTTGTCTGCACAACTTGAACTACAATGGCCTGCTTTTTAACACAGGGCCAAAGACAGGGCTTGCTGGGGCTCCATCTTCAGTCTCATTTCACCTATGGGGCTTCTCAGGGCTTTTTTTGATGTCCATTACAGGCCCAAACAGGGTTATCCAGGGCCAGGTCCCTAACCTAACTCACCCTAACAAACATATCTCATCATCTTTAATCATTAGGTTTTTATTGTTGGTGTGTGATATCTGTATGACATAAGGTGGACTTGCACAGGACTTAGACTGTTAAAAGAAATATGTATAATATATTAAATTAATTTTGGCCAGTATCACTCTCTCCAGTTCTCTCCAAAAGAGTCCAAGATTCTCTCCTCAGATCATGACTATTGTAAAATATAAGTAATACACACAGTACACAGTTGGAATCAAACCTGTAAATAAAACCTGTACAAGTTTTAAATAAAAGTATATGGGTATCATATAAATGGATTTATTCATTTATTTATATTTTCACTGTAAGAATTATTAACCATCAAATCCTGGAAGCCCTGCTTTGATTCCTACTCAGGCATTTTTCTCACAATACAACCAAGAATATCTCCAGCACAAGGCTACTGTTCTACTGTTTGCTACTGCTACTAGTGTTTGTCTGAAAATCAATACGGTGCTCACAACGCACACCTGTGTACTCACGTATGATGAGATATGATGACAGTTTTGGATGATGTTTGAAAAGTCTGAAAATGTCCTTGAGTTCTTTCAATATATTACTACAAACACAATTAATATAAATCTGCCTCTGCAGCTCACACAGATGGGGACAAATATGAGATTTGTGTGCTCAGGACAGACAAAAGACAGGTCATCTGTGATTTATTACAGTCCAGAAAACTTGTCCTTCCTCAGGAAGGGAGACAATAAGAAATGAACACTTCTTTCCAACAATCTCATATCCTGAGCGAAGATACAGAAAGTAATATGTGAAAACACTGGACAATGATGAGCGATGTTAAGATCCCCTCCACATTGAGCGTAGAGACCATTTGTCGATAAGACAAGTCAAACAAACCTGGAAAGAACACATAAGAATCAGAATGAAAGTATGTTCACTGTAGAGAAATGTTTGCGTTTTCTTGTGGTTTATTTATCCTTAGCAAAGTGAGTAAACACAGAACAAATAAAAGATTACTCCTGCTCTGGTACAAACCAAGCGGCAACTTGTGTGGCTGTAAAATGAAGCCAGTGTGCCAAAAACTGCCACTTGAGGCTGGTTACAGAACGAGTCAATCTCCATAAGCCCCCATATTTAAACATGTTTACAGCCTGGTAAAAAAAAAGAAAAGCAAAAAATGCTTTTGGTCTCTGAGTTTGAATTTTCTATATAACTCACCCATTCAAATTATATTAAGGTTTAAAGTTATGCATAATCCACAGCACGGTTGCTTTGACTGACAGGTGGGTGCCATTACAGGTGACTTTTTTTGAGCACTCAGGCATCATTCAGCCTTATTCTAGAGTAGAAGGAGGAGGCAGCAGAGCCAGAGGCCCTTTGGAAAGCCTATGTGATTCATATTCACTCCACTAAAATATTTCATTTAATAATTTACTAATTAACAAATTCCTCAACATTAGTTTTTGGAATTTTGGATCATTTTACAATTATATGTTGTGTCTCATGCAAAACGAAACCACTATTACTCTGTTTTGAATGTGTAAGAGTGACAGAATCAGTCAGATAGATCATCAGGTATAGGTGATACAGGGAATGAATGTTGTTTTTGTTGCCACACAGAGGTGAAGACAGTTTTTTACTACAGATCTAAAGAGATGAATCTGATCTTATCCTATATTCCAAGGTGTAATGGTTACATTACATGTGTGCAACAGCTTTCTGAGTTTTGGTGGTGGTTTAAAGTTGAATTAATTGTTAAAGATGAGGTCATTGAATGTAGTTCTGTGTAAGAGCAATGAAAAGAGATCCACAGTTTGATCCGCATTGACTTCTGTTGTGCTGACTGTGAAGAGTTTTTAAAAAATGTACTGAGAAATGTGTGTTACCAATAAAAACAAAAATGAAAATAAATTAAAAAAAAAACTGTTATTAAACCTATTACTTAACCTACTATTAACCTACTATTACTCCCTATTACTTGTCCCTGTCTGACTGTCTGACAAACCGGATGTTTTGAGTCCAAATATTTTAAGCATCAGATAAGGTGTGTGTGGTGTGTGATTGTGTGTGTGTGTGTTTTACCAACCCTCTACCGACAGAGATCTGACTGGATTCCTCACAGGTGAGATGAAGTGCATTGTGGGAAGTGTTAATGTTTAACAGTGTGTACATATGAGGCAACACTGAGGTAAGACAGGAAAGATGTACGAGAGAGAAGGCGGGAGATGAAGGCATGATATATCTATCTATCTATTGTTACACAGTTCCTCTTATTAACCTGTTGCCCTCAGGGACATTAATAATACATGAGGAACTAATTTTGAATTTGACACCAAGGATTGCAGGCCTTTAGTTTTACAAAATACCTCCTCCATCAATTATTGAAAGAGCAAATCCAATATGGGAGGGCAGGCCACACTGACGGACGGACGCAGGGACAGAATGAAAGATGGACTGATGTGGAAATAAACTGATACACAAAGAAGCAGACAGGCAAGTAGACGTGCAGGTAAAGGTAACACAGACTGTTGCCAGGTTTCCATCCAAATGTGGTCGTAATGTGAACCAATTTTTTTAAAAATCTGCAAAAGAAAATGCTAATTAATGTGTGTATCTATCCATTACTGTTGTAGTGTGGATGTTTGCACTTTGCAGTTCACTGACGCTGATTCTCCAGTTAATAAAGAGAGCTACAAATGAATAAGCAATAATCTTATCTTTTCAGCACCCAGGACAAGTTAAGCATTTATTACAGTATGTACAAAACTGTAAAATGACAGACATTGTAAAAGTGTATTTAGTGATCACTAGATAATAATTGAGGGAAAATCTGTAAAATAACAGTGTTTATCTGCAAAACTTCACAGAAAATTTTTGTAAATTTATAGTTCTTGACATTTATTTGAATTATGGTATATAGTATCAGTATAGGCTGTATGTATTTTCTTATTTATATGTACCCAACATAACAGGATTAGCAAACTGACTCCTCAGGCAGGATGATGGCTGTCAGCACCTGTTTGGATAATTGTTTAATTGATTTAAAAAAATTCCTTTGCAGTGGTAAATGAATGGCAAATAAACCCAACCTGCATTAGGTACAGCTGAGAGGCTGATCAGTACCTGTTGGGGCTCAGTTGTAGACCTCTTCTTCATCTCTCTCTCTCTCTCTCAGTCAGTTTTGCTGTTCTTCTCTTTCTACACTAATCACAGATAAACTGGAGAGATGTGTAGCTGGGGTCATTCTCAAACAAATGAAACTATCAGCTGTCACTTTGACTGACATTTAAAGATTAGAGATTAGCTAAATTGATGGATAAATCTTTTTTATTTTCTCCCTTTTTTTGGCACTCCTCCAGCCTTGTGTAACCAAAGCAACTGTAACTCCAAACACTGTAACTCCAACGTTGCAATGTAATTATTTAATTAGAGATAGCTTTAGCAACACATCTGAAGCAATAAAACAGACATTATAACTATATCTCTTCTTTGAGCTTGTGCATCACTGTGTTTTTTGAGATACTTTACTTGAGTACTTTTCATATTTCTGATGAATGTATGATGCATTTTACTTTAATGTAGTACTTTTTACATTGTAGTATTTCCACTTTAACTCACAGTAAGCAAAGCATTTAAGTACTTCTTCTACTACTATTTAATATGGCTGCCAGGGGGTGGGTAACGTAACCTGGAAGCTCTCTGGAATATTTTCCAAACCTTGAACCCCCCCCCAAGAACAAGTTGTGAAACACTTAGAAGCAGGACAGAGGAAAAGCTAAACGTGACCTGTATGGGACGTGAGTGCGTGAGTATGATGTGGTGTGAGGATTACTGGTGCTAATACCAGGTGTTAGAGAGCAATCACCCTACCCATACACACACACACACACACACACAAACACATACACGTCACAGCCCGTCTCCAAGCACCTCAGCTCTCCATCAGCACACAGATAAGACAAACACAACACCCACGCACAACTGTGTGACTCACCGCACACAAGCACACCGACACAGGTGTGCATGAAAACGCACACCTGAAAACGCACTCAGATAGAAAAGCGTGTATACATCATCGTCAGCGTGCACGCGCACACACACACACACACACACACACACACACACACACACATTACAGTGCATTTACAGAGCTGGCTGCCTAAGCTGCTAATTACAGCTGTGTGTGTGAACTCTCACTCTCGCTGACTGAATAACCCAATATTAAACACCAGAGAGAGAGAGAGAGAACCTCAGGGTAGTTCCTCCATAATCCATATTTAATGGCTTATTATGGTACAGCTTGTGGTTGTGTTCCGCTTGTGTTTTCATTAGGCCGATTAACGGGATATTTACAGAAACCATCTGTAAATTGTTTCTGTGTGTGTGAAGATGCTCCTCTCGAGTTGTATAGTCTTTGACCTTCTTGATCTTTTTTCTGTACAGTCAAGAAGCAAGTTATGTACTGCAGAAAGCCCTTAAGCTACAGAGTTGCGTAGACTGTAGGAAGTAGCTCAGACAGCTTGTGAAAACACATTTTATTCTCTGGATTATGCAGAGAGCACAAATATTTCAATTTAACCTTTCATTCCCATGAATGACTGTCCATTCATAATAGGGAGGGATCAATTGCAAAGTCAGAAGCATAATAGTGTACTAATTTAAGTTTATTTCGGTGTTTAAGGGGGTCTCCATGTAACATTAAGAAAACCCTTGTTAATAATGACACCTTTGGGCATTAAGTGAACTGCAGTCACAATTCTATTGCTCATTTTATAATATGTTAAGTTGTAGGATTAACTATATACAGTTCCAATGACTTGGATCAGTGGCAACAAAGATAGTCATAGAAGAACAAATTTTTTAAGTTCTGTTACAACCTGTTTCTTTATTAGTAATAAAAAGTGATTAAAACATAAAAATATGATGTAATGCCTCATAATTTTACTTATATATGTATAAAACCTACAATAGTACCAGTACCACTTTATTCAGTGTGTTTTCTTTATTTCTACTATTGTCTTTTAACACTGAAGACATCAAAACTATGAATAGCACATATGGAATTAAGGTAGACCAAAAAAAAAAATGAAATAAATGTAAACAAATCAGAATGTTTTATGTTCTAAATTCCTTAAAGTAGCACCTTTTGCTTTGATGACAGCTCATTGTCATTCTCTCAACTAGCTTTACAAGGTAGTCATCTGGAGTGGTTTTACAACAGTCTTGACGGGGTTCCCATATGTGCTAAGCACTTGTTGGCTGCTTCTCCTTCACTCTGCTGTCCAACTCATCCCATACTTGGGTCAAGGTTGGATGATTGTTTGGTCAAATAGCCTGCAGGTGTGATTTAGATCATTGTCCTGTTGAAAAACAAATGATGGTCCCACGAAGCTCAAACCAGATGGGATGGCATGTTGCAGCAGAATGATCCACTGCAGAATTCAAGTGTGCCTTGAATTTGAATATATCACCCACACCATCACACCTCATCCTCTGTGCTTTAGGGTGGGAACCACACATGCAGATGCTATCCTATACACATGGTTATTGGGTTCTAATCTGAGGTTCTGTTAATTGGCAATTCTGAGGCTCGTAACTGTGATGAACAAACCTCTGCAGCAGAGATAACTCTTTGTCATAGCATTCTATGTTTTTTGCGACAGCACTTGACACAAAGGTCTTGAAATTTTCTGGACTGGCTGACTTTATACATGACAATGTTTTACAATAATTATGGACTTTTGTTTCTCTGAGTTGAGCACCTATTTGGATAATATGGGTTACTACAGTAGCCGAATAGGGCTGTTTACTGCATTACTGCACTTCAACGTTACCTCTGATGGTCTCAAATGCATTAAGAAGGCAAAAAATTCCACCAATTCAAATTTGACAAGGCACACCCATTAAATTCCAGATGACTAATTCATAAAGCTGATTGAGAGAATGCCAAGAGTGTCAAAAGCTGCCATCAAAGCAAAAGGCAGTTACTTTGAAGAATCTAAAATACAAAAAAAGGATTTTGCTTTGTTTACACTTTTTTTTTACACTTTTCATAATTCATTCAGTTTCGATGTCTTCAGTGTTAATCTATAATGTAATATATATTTTTTTAAATAAAGAAAAACATTGATTGAGAAGGTGTGTCCAAACTTTTTACCTGTTCTGTACGTCCATTTTAACCATATACTACTTAATAAATTATCATCATCCCACTTAATTCATGATTCTTCTTTCCAGCTGTTGATTAGCAGTTAACCTCAATGTCCCATAATGCTTTGTTCAAAACAAAGACATGTTCATGTTGCACCAAATAAAAAATGATTTTGTTTTATATTCTTTGTTTCTTCTGTTTGCTTAGGAATGATGTGGACACAACATACATGCCCCTAAATGATAAAACTTTAACTCTGCACACCAAACTGCTTCCCTAAACTCTGTAATTCAACATCTTTTCTGTATAACCTCTGAGATCTCCATTGTGGAAAAAGGCTTTTATGAGGAGTCTTAAGAATGTGGGCAACTGTTGAAAACAGAGGAGACAGTATGAAATGTGGAGAAACCTAGGTTTATCCTTGAAATCAGGACACAATAGCTACTCAGTAGACATTTTGGCTTATTTCTGTGCAGGCAGTTTCAGACTCAGTTAGATTGTGGTCTGTTTAGTTATGACATTTTTTGCCTTTCCCACTTCTTTTTTGTGCAATTTGAAAGAGTTACAATAAATGTCACAGCAGCCATTTCATCAACAAAGTCAACAAACCTTGCAACTGCTTACAGTATGATGGTTTTGATGAAAAAAACATCATACTGTAACCATCTGTTGAGAAATGTCTCCAAATCGATGATGGACTGGTTGTCCTGAATCAGAAAGTGATGTTACCTGAACTCCTCTAAACTGCCACCCACATCTCTGATCTGTTCAGCCCTTCAAATAGGGAGTTGTGCTCATAGACAGCCATTTAGAGAAACAAGGAGTGAGAACGGAGACATCATCTTCCTACATAGCTAACACTTCATGCCCCAATGCTATTATGCACAGATGCTATTCAAGATAAATTAGATCAAACTGTCTTTGAAAACTGGTTGGGGAATATAGTAAAATAACTGACGTTATGTTCACATGCACATTACATTGCTTCATTGAGTTCACACAGCAAGCAAGCACCACTTACCAGCACCAATAACCATAACAATACAAATACATTACCTCATCAGCAACTTTTGAGAGATGTTTATTTCCATAGTCTTCTTTGTTAAGTCTGGGGAGCTTTCAATGGCTGTAATCAATGTATCAACCATGTGTAACATCAATAAAGGAACCAAATATCAGCAAAATTCAATTGATTTGAGGCACTAGACTGTTCACACAATGTTCCACAGATGAGTTAACTTCAGGGTGGAAACTCAACATAGTGAATTATGCATTGTTGATATGTACATGTTTCAGTGAATAGTGGACTTTATGTGTTGTTATGTCATATATTAGTACAGTTATGTGTAAAGGTTCATGCGATCAGGAGCACACCTTTGGGTCTGACTTCACGCTGTTTATCCGCCCTGAGTGGAAACTTTAGTTTGCAGTCGTTCACTCACTCGCTCCAGTATTTCCTAATGACTTAGTCAACACTCAAGCTGGTATCTGCATGCATGCCTTGGTGTGTGTCTTGGTTTGTGTGTGTGTATATGCGTGCATGTCTTGCTGTGCCCTAGTGAGCTGGTTAAGCCTTCACTTTGCCTCAGACATGTGTGGAATTTTCCCTCCACATGAAAAATAGTCTCGAGAAAATTGGACCTAGAGGAGGTGTCTTTGTGTTGGGTATGTAGGTTGGGGGAGCAGGAAACTGTTGAAAACGACAGCTTTGAAAAGGTGTCGTATCTAATCTTTTAATTAGAGACCATCATCACCATAAAAGTCATGTTTGTTATAATTTATTTGAAGCTATGCAAGGTGTGAAATAGTTTGATTATAGTCACGAAACCACAGAGAATTATCACACAACTCTGTCTATCCGCTCAGCCCTACAGAGCGTTTTAACATCTTTCAGCTCATTGTCTTGTTTTTCCGGCCACAAGCTTTTCTATCTCAGTTCTCACTGTCTTCACCATTGTTTCCGTTCTGATAAAGACACTTAATACCTACCTGTTCAGCAACAAATGGCAGACTGAGTTAGAAATATGCATGTGAGTATTGTGGAGCATTTAGCATTATTAAAATGACAGTGAGCATATTCGACTTACATTTTGTCACGTGGTCAGAGATGCCAAATGAATACTATGAATGTTGCTTCAGGTCTTCTGGATGCGTCAAAGAGCAACTGCTTCCATATCAACTTTAAGATAATAATATAATGTTTGATGTTTGATTTATAGGCTGTTACATTGCCCAAACAGGCAAGAAATATAATCTAAAAACTTTTAGAAGTTGTATGAGTTGATGTCATCACACCAAGCTGATTATTTAACTTGTTTTACTGTAGACTGTATCTGCAAAGTGAGTGGATTTATAGTGCATCAGCAGTGATTTAGACATGTGTTCCTATGTATTATTCTTTTATAAAGATCTTGCATTGTGCAATATTTTGCATGATTTTGTGCGGAACCCAACAAGTAATTATGGTAATATTGTAGCAGTAAATCTAATCGCTTAGATTGGGTCCGCATAAAAATAAAAAAAGTAAAAAAAACATTCTATTGTATGAGATAAATACAAAGAGCAAATAGAGAATTTAAAAAAGTAAATCCAACATAAAAGTATCTTATAGGTTCTAGTTTACTTCCATCTCCATTTTGAGGATCTTCTGGTTTAATCCATATTTTAAAGCATCCATTAAAGCATCCATTAAAGCATTTAAAGCATCCAGGTAGAAAATGACAAGAATAACAAAGTGTTTCTGTGCATATAAGTGTGTGTCTTCATACATTGTGGGTAGGCGGATGTGTCCTCCCCTCTACTGATGTTGCACCCTATGTGTGTGCAAGCATGCATGTCCCCCGATTATGCCCATTATGTTTACATGTGTGCGAGAGTGTCTGTATGTGGGCGTGTGTGTGTGCCCACAATACTGTTAGGTTGAGGCGTTGACAGAGGAGGAAGGTAACAGTTGCAGACTTTTCCAGATGAGTGCAGACACTGATGGCTCAGACTGATATAATAAATAATATAATGACCAGACTGAATGGGCCAGACAATGTGCTCTTCACTGTAGTTATGAAGGCCACAGAACTGTGCACATTATAAAATCCACAGTTTAAACTAAAAGTAAAATGCCTTATGAAAGGAAGATTTGATTGTTTCTTTAAAGGGGCCGGATGGAATTTTAGGAATAATGTCAAATGAGAAAGTCAATAGATGAGACATTCTGTGCAGTTCAGCTCATAACTCACTCACCTACCTAATCCCTTCCACTTACTTTTACTTACTTCATGTTGGCCTTAGTTTTGTATTTTCTATTGTACTGTTTGTTATTCTCAAACTATGCTGTCGTTTTCAAGACTCTCTTTGTCGAGCTCCATTCACCTTGTAATTCTTTCCATTGAATGATTTTATCAGAGAGGAAATGTTCCAAACAAATTGATTTTGATGCATGTTGGTCTACAAGTTACAAACACACCAGAGAATTTCCATTTCTAATATTTTTTATGTTATACTTTATTTATTTATTCTAAAATCTATTCTACTGTAGCATATTTAATTGTGTGCTTTTATTTGCCTATTTAATTCTTCTAAAATATTTTAATGTTTAATCTTTTTTGCCCTTGTACAAACCACTTTATAACTTGTGGTTATATTAACTTGAAAGGTCTACAGCTGTATGAGTTTTTTGAAGTGGTAAACGGGTCTCCCCTGTTTCACGGAGTGCTCAGTGGATGGAAGTGTTACACTAGTTATTACATTGGTTACCAAAAGGAGATCAGATAAATGATCTGTTCAGAGTCAGAGTCTTTTTTTATGGACATTATTTTGTGCAGTCTGAAGATATGTCAAACAGCAATATTAGGCAATTTTGGCTCTATTGTTCAGGGATCAAATAACATAATCATGACCCCATAGGTGTCCAAGAATTGAGTGAAACTAAGCAAGTAAACTTGAGAAAGTTTTGGGGGGGTGCTATTTTACAAGTTTCGTCTGATGGGAGGCCTACAGTGTCGGACCTTGAGAACCCTGCTATAAACAATAATCAATTAAATAATTGTATGTTTAATTGTATGTTAGTAAAACTTCTAACTAAACCTTGACAGATTTGAATAATCTTGTGTGTGTGCTTGCTTCAATCAAATGTGAGGACAGAATCTGAGATACTGCATGTAGCATGCATGGTTGCTCTAATATGAAACTACTTCTAACACCATAATATCTCATTTTTTTATATTTAGGCTACATTTGTTAAATACACCAGACCCAAAATGTACATGAGTCAGCTCAAGTAGGTTTTTCCAAAGTAGAGAGTAGCTCTAAACTCTGTTATACAGTAAACATACAAAGTGCAAAACATGTCGGTGTCACAGGAATTTTCCAACTTCAGAAAAGTGTAACCTGCCAATTAAGGATTGAACCTTTTGTGTCAAGCCTGGACCAGCTGCTGTGAGTGTGTGTGTGTTTGTGTGAGTGTGTGTGTACATGAGGAAGTGGTGGGGATGAGGCTCTGTCAGCAGGCAGGATTAGACCCAGTACAGCTCCAACAAGAAGAACCTTTTCAGTACATCTCATCAAAGAACCTCGACACACACATGCGCGCATGCACACACACACACACACACACACACACACACACACACACAACCAACCTCCCTGCGCTGTTTCACACTGTGTGCGAGCAAATCAGTGTTCAAACTGGGTACAACACACCTGTTGGCATGTGTGTGTGTTTGCGTCTGTGTAAACCCTCCTCCAAGCAGCAGGGTTTTAGCGAATGCATTTAGAGATCAGAGGTTTCTCAGGGCGATAATACAGAACACTCCACTCCCTCCCTCCCAACCAAACCAAACCAAATACACCTGAAAACACTCACACAGGTGTGTGTGTGTGTGTGTGTGTGTTTGTGTGTGTGCGACAGGGGGTGGCAGGGAAGGGGAGGAGAAGGGGTGTGGAGGGGAGGGTGAACACACAAGCACTTGCTCTCATATACAAAAACAAACACATGCAAGCTCGCTCTCATATCTCATATTCTCTCTCTCTCTCTCTCTCTCTCTTATACACCACACACACATACACACACACATTGATCCAGGGCTGGCAGGCAAAGGATTACGGCTCTGTGGTGCAGCTTAGCTTCGATGTGAAATGTGAGGAGGCCTTGGATTGAACTTTCAAACTAATTCAGTAATTACAGCTGTTATGAACAAGAGGGCCAGCCAACCTGTCTGTCTGTCTCTGTGCCTGTCTGTCTGACAAACCTGTCTAACAACTTGTCTTGTCTGTCTGTTTCTCTGTCTGTATGACCTAACTGTCTGTCTGTCTTTGTACCTGTCTGTTTGACCATCCTGTCAAACACATGGCTGCCTGTCTCTCTATCTCTGTACCTGTCTGTCGTTATGTCCACTCTGTCTTTGTAACTGTACCTGTCTGTCTCTGTAAGACTCTGTATCTGTCTGACTCTGTAGCTGTCCTGACCTATCTACCTGTCCCGCTCTCTTAACTATCAACTATCCGACCTGTATAACTTACCTTTATCTAGTTATCATCTGTGTGTGTGTGTGTGTGAGTTTGTGTGTGTGTGCGACCTGGTAATTATCAGGTCACACAGGGTTTAGTGGTTGGCTGCTAGAAACATAGGTGTACTCTAGTTGCCATGGTAACATAATATGTAGAGCACAGTGGAGGTTGTAAGCCCCGCCTCCTGTAGACCACACCTGGTTTCATACTTTGACAGTTTGCGTGAGCATTTCTGGCCGACCAGATTCAAATGACATTTAGGAATGACTCTTATGGTTTTGCGCCATGTTACACACACTTACTGCACACACACAGCACATGCCAAGAAAGCTTTAGACAGTCAGAGGGAACCTTTTAAAACTGACGACTCATGGCTTTCTTAACCTTTTCTTATACAGTAAAGGTTACCCACCTGGTACCATCAGGGTAGATGTGGGTCCACCAAAGGGATGACAATTTTACTCAAGGCTGTATGTATTATTCTGTATGACTTAAAGTTACTACAAGAAGTTTTTAACTGTTCATGAAACTGTTTCATTCAATTTATTACCAATGCTTCTAAATGACTTACATACCAGTACATCAGGGAGAAGATCTACTTCTTCTAAATAGTGATTATTGATAACTATATCTGTACCTGTCACCAGGTCAGAGATCAGAAGAACTCATGTTTACGTTTCCCCAGGCAAAGTTTTGCAGTCAGTAGTAGGTTAGCCAGTTAAAAGGAAGTAGCATTGGATTATTCTTCAGAGAATTTGATTTTATTCTGGATGATACTGGAGCAGGATCAGCAAAGAGAAAAAGTTGACCAAAGAACAAAAAACAGGGACATTGATAGAAGATGGATGAATATATGAGTCAACTTCGTTGGTCATTCAACAGATAGAGACAATTGTGGAATTTAAAAGGATTTAAAATCGATCCTGAATTGGTCCTCTTCCTCCTAGACAAGTATGTAACATGTTGTATACCTACAGCTGTTAGTTTGCGTCTTAGCATAGAATGCAAATGAATGTGTAGAGTCCATGGTACAGGTCATGGTGACCATTAAACAAAATTCACTTGGTTTCACCTAGCCACATATAGATACATTACCTCATTGATATGCTCCTGCAAACAACTGTGTTTAAAAAGTATTAAAAATAACTCTTTACTTGTTTTTTTACTTGCATCAAAAAATGCACTAGGCAGCTCTTTTTGATAAGAGGTGGTGGAAACACACTGTTGCTTTTGTCCACAGGCGTCACCAGAATCAACACAAAATTAAAAATTCTTGTAGTAACTTTAAATAAAGCACAGTATTATTATATAATATAAGGGGGAAATAACAAATTGATGTTGACCCAAAAAATTATATGCATAGTATTATTACCATATCACATAAATAAATGAATGAATAAAGTTTGGCACAGATAAAAATGACACTAAAGGAAGACAAACCACTGTCTTTTTCTGTACAGCAATTGTTCAGTATTTTAAAAGGGTCCCTCCAGTGATTTATTATTGAACCTTTATAAAAGTCAGTCAGAGAACCTTCTTCCTGATAAATATCTACATTCTTAAACTCTACGCTGCCAGCTTGCATAACAGCTTTCTGTTAAAAATATGTAGTTTCCACACCCAAGCCGAGATAACCCTGATGACACCATCTGTGCTATTTTCTCTTGACAGTACAGTACAACACTCCTTCAGAGCCACAGAAGGCTGTACCAATCCTAATTACTAGTAAACTGTTATGTGTAAAATCTGTGGAGGGTCTCTTTGGTATTCAGATGGTTATAAACCATTCATGTGAGTGTACTTGCATTTAAAAGTTAAATTAGGAATAATTAAAATGAAATTTATTTGCAAATGAATTATAGTAGCTATAAATTGGCCCGATATTGTTTAATGAGTTTACATTTTTACATTCAGGCAATAAGTTAATGTTCTAATCCTGAGTGATTTGAAGTCATTACAGCAGTTAAACCACACAGTCATTACATATAACTAACAGTAACAGAGAGTTAGAGCAGAGAGAACAGCACAGTGGCTGTTTAAATTAGTTGATTTTGGCAGTATTAGTACAATACAAGTGAAAATGAGAGAAATGAAGTTCACTGTATATTTATTGTAGGTTTTTCATCAGTTTTCTGATTACATACAAATGTGTCTTTATTGCAAGAATAATAAAGACATAACACATTGCATGTCAGTGAATACACAATAGTGTAGGGTGTCCCAAATCCTGCTCATGCCAGTTTGTTCAAATTCAATCTGATTATAGCAAAAACTAAATGTGCACATTTATTTCAGGAACTTCAACAGAGCCTGCATTGAACATTCTACTCCACACCAAAACAATAAGTTAGTACACCTTGAACTGAGGTCATGGAAAACCTTATACATAAACAACAACAAAAGTCTGATTGAGCTCACATTGTTTGTGCCATTACGGCAGCTTTGTGGTCCGAGCATGTGTATCTGTGTTTATGTAAGTGATTTTAGGACTGTGTGTACATGCATGGCCTGTGTCTATGTCCAATGAAATGCAAGGCAATGTGTGCATGTGGATGTTGTGTATGTGCATATACTGTATGTGTGTGAGTCTGTATGAAATCAGATGAGCTCATTGTAGCACTATGAATGGTAATCATACAGCCCCCTCTCGGCAGCCGTGTGTAACGTACTGAAACCCAAACAAGAGATCAAGTGTGATAATACACACACACACACACACACACACACAGTAAGATGGGAGATGCAGGGCTATTGTGGAACTTGAACCTTGATGTCTCACTGCCAGGTGATCTCATGTTTTGGCCCAAATAAGAGAGAGAGAGAGAGAAACAGAGAGAGAAAGAGAGAGAGTGAGAGAGAGTGAGAGAGAGTGAGAGGCGTAGACAGGCGGTAGGAAACAGGGACAGTAATAAATACACCAGCAGTAATACTGTAATTTAATATACTTGTTGTTATGAATGTATCTTCACAAACCTTTGGTTGACTGATTACTGTCAAGCAGTTAATAAATTGGGACAAACATTTTTATGTTGTTGTTATCATGATGCTGTCATCATATCATGACCTACCCTGTTATGTGATTAACCCTTATAGTAATAATAAAATTAACCAATTAATGATCACAAATATTTCTGAGACAAAAATACAAGAAATACAAGAACAAGCAGAATGTCACAACGCTCTTGCAAACTTTGGTCATTAATGCCCAGACACTGCTTGATGTGGTTATGGTTAACAGTTTCAGATTTCATACATATGGTGAACAATTAAGAAAATCTCTATATTTCAGATTTATTACACAATGTTATATTATTTTGATTAAATCAAAAAAGGCTTTTTAACCCTTTTAGATGGTGATGGTGGGTAATACTGTCAACAATATGTCCAAAAACATTTAGAAAATACAAACAATCCATTTGTTTCTTATATTTTCATATATATTCAGTCAGTAATATCATGATATCCACCCACCAATCGATCTTCAATTTTTAGCTCATGACTCATTAGTTAGTGAAAGCATGACTTTCTCAAATTATGACAATGCTAAGTAGAGCGTCTCTGTGGCCACACTGATTACTGTACAAAAACACAACTCTGTCACTGATTTGGGTGAAACTGGACCATTAGTTTTCTCTATGATGTCCTCCTGCTGTACCTCAACTCTTAATTTTGGTTTCTGCTATAGTAGCTGTAAACAACTAAAACAAGTTTAGCAGCCTCCCAGTAGATGTGGCCAGACTCGGACTGAACACAGCAGCCGAGACAGACGATGGCCAGTTTGTTGACAGTGAATACCAGTACCAGTGCGATACACAGAGTTAGACTTATTGCTAAACCATTACTAACTGTAAGTTAGCTGTCATTAGCTAGTTAGATAGACTAGTTGTGCAATTAGAGGTCCTTAAGAAGTCAAACCTGGCAAGTACAAGTACTGTATTCCCTATTGTCAAACAGGCCTCGTCATCTCAGGTGCTCTTTTTCCTGTTACTCCTGTTGCACCTGTTGAGGTGGGACAAGTTACTTCATCTTATTGGTACTGTGAGTGGGTAAAACCTACAGTAGTTCTGCCTGAGTTAAACCTGGGCAAACAAAGACTTATCAACTTGAATACCTGAAGTCACACAGGCACAGGCTGTGCACAGTCTTTAAACGGTCAAAGGAAAGTAATCAAGTGTGTGTAATATGTAACAATAATAATCATCATAATAGACAAAGAAGTGATTTAAATGAATTCAGAAATGACACCAGCATTTCATTATCTTACTTTCTCACTCTGTATTGAAAAACAAAGCTGATTTTAGTCACAGTTTGATGAAACAAAGCTAAGAGTATGAATTTCCCTCAAGGGAAAAGCATATGCACAACGGGACAAAAGCCAAGTCACGTTTTTCCTTACATAATGCCACTTCTGACAATCCCCTTACAACCGCACACCCACACAGACAGACACATTGCGACCCCTGTGAGCCCCCACAACCCCTCACGTTCCCTGCTAACCCTTGCCCTCTGACCTTAAGCTGTAAACAGGTGGAAGCTGGGGAAGTGGCAGTGGTGGGGGGCATATTATTTGCTCTAATTAGTTTGGGGCCTGGAAAAAACAGACTTCTCCTCCTTTACTTTTGCAGTCCTGCAAAATGTATGAAGAAAATGTGTGAGCAAGATTCCTGTTTCTCAGCTGCATTACAAAATTAGGCTCTGTCGATATTTATTATTTCTCCTTTAAAATGCAAATTAATGTAAAGTTTTAGGCGCCCTTTAGTGTGAACAAAGAAAGATATAACTGACATTTTATGCAAATAGATAATTTCTTTCTGTTTTTTTCTGTGTATGTTTTTGGTGCATAAAGTGTCCAACAGATTTCTGCATGTGCAGTATAAGTGTTCGCTAATTAATCAAATTATTTAGGTTTCATAGGTAAAGAGTTAATATAATGTATAGAATTTTGCGTCTCATCACAGACCAATAATGAATTAATTAATTAATAATCATATTTTATTTTCTCCTCTAACACTGCTTTAACTATACTTGTGCATTGATTGCACATATAATTTTTTTTTTTCACACGTTGTCATTGAATGTTCAGAGGTTTGCAGACCTATGACTGCTTAGCTGTTTTGTCTCACTTCATTCATGCTTTTTAAAATAAATTCAATTTGATGAATGCATTTATTTTGCTGTGGCTTCGGTTGTATTCATTCTATTTTGGGCTGACCTGTTCCTTTAAGAAGAGAGCGAGGTACTGGGGTGAGAGGAACGAAGGAGGGAAGACTGAAAAAAAAACGAGGGAGGCAGGGCAGGAGGGATGCAGGGAGGGATGGAGGGCAGTCACCTGTGGTGTGGGAATGGAGCAGTGCTCTCCACAGGGGTTGGTGGTTTCTTCTGCTCCCCGCTTCTCACCCCCCCACCCCACACACACACACACACACACACACACGCACACACACACACACACATCCCACTTCACTTACCTCATCCCCCTTTTCACCTCCTCCTCTCTTTTGGATACAGCTGCAGGAATGGGAGGTGGGGGTGCGTGGGAGAAGTGGATAGGTGCACAGTGAGGGGGATAAAGTGATAGAAAAGACAGAGATCAGGATGGATGAGTGGATCAAAGGTGAAGCAGGTAAGAGAAACTGCAATGACTGTGTATGTTTGACGTGTTATTATATTCTATTGTATTATTTTATGTCTCCAGAAACATTAAAACATTCATAAGAGGCTAAATACACAACGTGGAATAAGGTTTATCCTGTTATGAATCTTAACAAAATAAAATCATGTTTGCCTGATAATACTTGCACTGTTTAATTAATGACTGCATCACAGGTAGGTACTAATACATCAACAGTAGCTTGTAGAAGTGTTACTGCTAAATATAATGGTTTAGTCCATGTTTGCTTGCACTAAATGTGCTGACATAATAATTAAACTCAAAACTTCATCATGTTGTGAAGCTTTGGGGCTATTTGCACTTAGAACACTGTGCAGTTACACACCCAGTTAATGTTTGTACTTCCTGTCATGTTTTCTGTCCCTGAGAATTTGCTGCAAATGTAGCAAATTAAATCTTGGTGACAACACATCAAATTATACATGATGACGTACTTTTGTGTGTGTGTGTGTGTGTGTGTGTGTGTGTGTGTATGTGTGCTGCCTTCTATCCTCTAGGCAGATGCTTCCACATGACCCCCAGCAGCGAACTGTCACTGGACATCTGCATCACACGCACACAAGTTTGTGTGCCTGTGTGTGTACATGCGAGTGTGGTGGCCTCTTTTCTGCTTGGCTGGGATTCTGTCACAAGTATTTGAAGCGTCTCACAGCCACACACACTGATAATCACTGACACTAACCGCAGGAGACGGACAGACAGATGTAAGTGTGTGTCTGTGTGTGTGTGTGTGTGTTGCTGATGTTAACGACGAGAGAAAGAGTCGTGTTTCTACAGTGCCGCCGAAATCACGGCCCATGACCCCTTGTCAGCACACACAGGCATGTAAACGCACACTTATGGGTAAACATCTTTTGTAATAATGAAATACAGAAGTTATTTTACTGCAGCAGCTGATGTACATTTGAGTTCTGCATGAACTGTGCCAGCAGGTCCAAGTATTGAAAACTCATTATAAGTGCACACTGAAATAATATCTTTGAAATAAAAGCACTCCTAAAAGACAGTATTTGAGAACTCATGCATACACTGGATTATTTTTGTTTAATCCAAATTGTCAAGATGCTTAATTATACTACATTACTTTTATTACTCTACACCTTGTTCAAGGTCCATTCTATGTCTCTGTATTGCATTTTACACTTGCAACCAAAAAGTGGCCTCTAATCTGGTCTGTGATATAGTTTGAAGTCATGCTTTCAATGTAATCAAGGTCATATTCAATGTTTAATCTGACAGGAAAACCAGACAAGACATACAGGAATTCTAGAAATATGTGGGAATCGCTCTCCCTCCCATCTTGTCATTTAGTGAATATGAACTTGTAATCCCTGACTCTGACTGAGTGTGTTTGTCAAGTAAAAGTGGTAATACAGATCCTGATTTGTTTGTTTGTGATGTCTTTCACATCTTAATATTAAAGCTTCAAGATTTTCTCAGCTCAGTTTTTAAAATATAAAAATAATTCAAACAGGCTGAATTGCTGTTGGAGAACACGCGTATCAACTCCATGACTGATGTGGGTAAAGTATACTTAGTGCTCATTATGATATGACCACAGACAAAATTATTATATTTACATGACAGTAAAAGCACTTAGAAGAACTAAGAAGTTTTTAAGCTGCTGTACATAGCAATTGTGGCTATGGTGTCTGATGCAATCAATCGGTTTCTTCTGCTTCTTTCTATCCCAAACAAGCTAATATCAATTGATGGTGAAGACTACATTTTACATCACATCACATTAAATTTCATCATGAGAAAGCTGTCACTGACAAAATAAGAGAAAGACAAACAGACAGGAAGTGGGAACTTTTCTTCCTAGTCATCTCTAACTCTTTCTCCTGTGCACACAAGCTGCACGTCTGACAGAGTTTTCCGGCAATCTCCTCTAATCTGTTGAAACAATGTGCTGAGGTGTGTGTCTCTGTGTGTGTCTGTGTGTGTGAGTTTGTGTGAGAGGGGTGAGGTAGGGTAGGGTCCCACACCACTGTGATTGGGGTCAGAGGTCATCAGGGAACCAGGGAGCTGTCATGCTCCATTACATTGTGCTTTGGGACAGAACTAAAACCAGAGCGAGGCACACTGAAAACTTTTTTTTTTTTTTTTTTTTCACTTAACAACCCCATTTTACACTCATCTGGACACTTACAGGTTATCCATGACCACACACATGCACACACATGCACATACTGTAATTGGACTGGTCATTAATTCATAGATGACAGAATAGGTCACATGAGTGCATACAAGCACAACCGGTTCTCTGCCTTTTTTATAGTATCAATCTGTAGGCGTGACTCCTTCCGGACTTAACATGACATGCTTTTCTCACTGAAGCAAGAAACCATAGCACAGGTTGTTTTTTCCACTTGTTGTGCCTTGCTGTTATTGATTTTGGTAATAATCAAGAGCTATGACAACTGTTTGATAAAAAGCAGACACGATGATGGATGAACAATCCATCTATCACTGTATATTAGAGGCAATTTCAGTCAGATCAACAAGCACTATACGGTAGTCAAACTCTTAGTGAAGCCAGTCAGAAGAAGAGCAAAAACTTATTTTCCATCAAGAACAGCTTTTAGTGTGCTTCTTTGTGCTTCTTTCCATGAAGATATATTCTGCAGTTAGAATTGAACTGATGCTAGTAAGATTTATCACTTTATAAGCCACGATTGCTGTTTGACATGATGAATTCTCACGTGTTCTTGTGATTTTGTGTGTGCAGCCGCCTTGCAGGGTTATTATCCTTTTGTCAGATCTGTGACCAAGCAAATAACATGCATCTTTTACCTGCTCCGGCAATACTCCTGGGTCATAATTTGTGTTGTGGTCATTTTGTTTTAGAAAATCATCATTCAGCCCGCCTTAGGTCCACCGATGGTCCATGTCTTTGCAGGTGTTTAGATTAGGGAGGCGGAAGAAGCAGTACAGCCAACATTAGGCTTCAAACCGGGGCTTTGGAAACCTGTGGGTGACATCACTCAGGCTCTGTCCATTCTTTATACTGTCATTGGTCTTTTTTTGTAGTTTTTAGTATGTACAGTTATGTTCATAATAATAGCAGTGTGTTTAAAAGTGTGTTCAAAATTCTTCAAATAAATTTGTATTTTAATGAACACAAATGCATTGGAGACACTGCACATTCTATTTCAAAGCAAGAAAATTGGAAAAAGTAATTGAATTTGATAATATTTTACAGAAAGTCAAGAAATATAATAAAATAAAATGTTTGTTTTTTTCATTTATAACATTTTTATTTATAATGAAAATAAAAAATATCAGTGTTGACATCTTTCTTTACAAACTCAAAAAATGTACTGTATAAACTAAGAAATGCTTGAAGATTCAACTTTCCTGAGAATCATAAACTAATATTTAGTTGCATAACCACGGTTTCTGATAACTGCTTTACATCTGTGGTACATGGAGTTGACCAACTTCTGGAACCATGATTTTGCTCGCTTGCTGGTGTGTTTGGGGTCATTGTCTTGTTAAAACACCCATTTCAAGGGCATTTCCTCTTCAGCATACGGCAACATGACTTCTTCCAATATTCTGATGTACTTAAACTGACCCATGATCCCTGGTATGCGATAAATAGGACCAACACCATAGTATGAGAAACATCCCCATATCATGATGCTTGCACCACCATGCTTCACCATCTTTACTGTGTACTGTGGCTTTTATTCAGTGTTTGCAGGACGTCAGACAAACTGTCTGTGGCCCTTAGTCCCCAAAAGAACAATCTTACGCTCATCAGTCCACAAATTATTACGCCATTTCTTTTTCAATCGAATAGTCGTTTTTCTTTTTCTTCCTCGCCTTTCTGGTTTTGGCTGCCATTTTAAAGCGTTTGATATCATTCTAGCTGAACAGCCTATCATTTTCTGCACTTCTTCATAGGTTTTCCCCTCTTTTAATAATTTCTTAATCAAAGAACGCTCTTCTTCTGAACAGTGTCTTAAACAACCCATTTTACTGACAAATGCACAGCCAGCATATGCAGGGTCAGTTGCCTTGATCCCTAAATAAGGGCCACCTGTTTAACACCTATTTTTTTCACATAATCAATGACCTCACTAATTGACCTTGGCACTGCTATTTTTTTGAACACGCCCTTTTCAATGGATGATTCAGTATACCTTTACTAAACCTTCTAGAAACTTACTCGCAGTTTAGAAGTTGAAATTCTAACAAAAACAGTGATTTATCTTGCTAGTGATGTGGGACTGCTATTATTTTGACCACAACTGTATTTGTAACTGTTATTTCATTTGTTGGGTTTTAGCCAACAATGTTTTCACAGCTTTACAATTGTGTCCTATAAAAAACATTTGAAGGCCAACTCCTGTCTTTAACCAAGTTCTTTTTTCTTTGATAGTGTGTCTGTGGTACAAACACATTAATAGACTGTAAAAGATTCAGCAGGGGAATCCAGACTTTCGTGTTGACATTCTTAGCCTCCACCTTATCTTACAATCTTACATTTGTTCAACCTGGTATGCCACCTAACGTTCAAATATCACTGATAAAGTATGGTAGCTGTTGCACAAAAAGTATCCAAAAACACATGAACTTCCTGCCCCATTCATGTCTGTGGCCTGTTTTTTTGGCACTGACGCACTAAACTGCTCTAAAGATCAACTCAGAATACCAACCAGGAATTTCTGACTTCCTTTCTGATGTAACTTTTTCAACCATGCACGGCTGTACCTTGAAAATGACCGCCGAAGAATGTTGATTTGAAAAGGTTGTAATGGGTTTTTCCTCTCTACTCTGAGGCAACTTTCCACCATCTACGTACAGACTGTTTCCCTGACAGAAGGTGCTCTCAGCTGTCCACAGCCTATTCATCACCCCAACAAGCTGGCTGACTTGATGTCTGCTAGCTCTGCAGAGACAGACACATGTGATGATGGAGCACACGGCTGGCACAGGCAGCAGGTGTGTGTGTGTGTGTGTGTGTGTGTGTGTGTGTGTGTGTGTGTGTGTGTGTGTGGAGAGAGACACTGAGAGGTAGTCTTTTATCTTTCATCCTGCAGGTTCTGTTAAGATATGATCAATTGGGTGAATGACTGAATTTACTATTAGCTAAACAAAAGAAAACTAGTTTTTCTCGCTGCTCCACCAAATTTTGACGTAATGAAATTCCCCCTTTGATACGCCCGTCTGTGTGACGTCACAACTGCACAAACTAAAGACATCCTGTTGGAACCTTTTTTAAACTGTAACTGCTAACTTATCTGTCAGCCAGCAGCCGGAGAGCTTAGCTTAAGATAAAGACTGGAAAAAGGGTAAATGTCTAGCCTGGCTTTGTCGTAAACAAAATCAACCTACCAGCATCTCTACAGCTCCCTAATTAACATCTTATATCGTATATCTTGTTTGCTGTTTATGGGGGTTGTGTGCTTGACTACTTCTTTGCCCTATGCAGTTACCAAGCAACCAGTCCATTATAAAAATCACCTGCAATGAGCCTATCTGTCCTAAATGAATAAACTTTAAAAACAGTTCTGCCAGACAATGGCTTTAATTTGTATTTACTCTGTGTGCAGTGTGTAAAAATGTATCCAAACATAAACCAAACTCTTTCCTAACTCGTAACATTTTCCACTGCTGTACTTGCACCATCCACATACCTCCGTACCCTCCGTAACTTGCTGATAAGAGCACATAAAGGTAAGCTGTGAGAATTTGCTGTCGTTGAGATGTTGGGATTTCCAGCAGGTCTTGCATGAACAGAACTGGGTGGTGATGGTGCAAGCTGCTCCTGTTTAGTCCCAGTCTAGTGGAAAAAAACCTGCCTAACCTGTCCAATACTCACCTCCGCTATGTCAGTGTGTGGGCTACCTACCTCACTGGGTGCTGTAAAAACATCCGAACATTCATCAAAACAGCACAACACAGATGAAGATAAGACCGGTCTGTTTTCGTATGACAAGTCTGTTTTTGAGTGTGTGTTCCCATCAGAGGAAAGAGAGGGTTTTCTCCCTGTGTGTGTGTGTGTGTGTGTGTGTGTGTGTGTGTGTGTGTGTGTGTGTGTGTGTGTGTGTGTCAGACAGAAGGGGGCACAGTGTTTGGGAGACACAAGACAGAACATAGAGACAAAGAGCAGGCTACAACTAGTTTTAAAGCCACATATGCTGCCACTAAGTCAAATGTCTGTCTGTCTTTGATTGGAACCCTCTCAGGCCAGATAAGAAAAGCCTCAGTGGTGTCGTGTGTACTTGGTTTTCAAGCTGCACCTTTCAAGACATCTCATTTTCTCCTGAAGTCTGATAACACACATTAAAGGTTGGTATGGCCTGAGCTCAACTGTGAGCACTGTAGGTGGGCAAAGCATCCTGGCAACAGGAATCAAAATAAGGTAACATGTCCTTAAAACAAGATGTAAAAATAGGTTGTTTGTCATGGACAACCCATGTGCATTGTCCTCTGTGCTAGTTTAAGAGATCTGTGTGTCCAGAACAACTTCCTACTAACCTTTAACAGTTCAGACCACTGCAGTAACTTGACCTTAATTTGTGTGCACAAATTACAGATTCATGTGCCCACATTAACAGAAGAAATGACCCCTGACGTCTGCCAGGCTTTAGAGAAAGGCTTTACTTTTCAGAATTTAAAAGATGTAGGAACCCACGTTATAAGTTCCTTCATGACAAATTGAATACTGCCCCTCTTGGCTTCTGTAACAATGCAGGGGTGTTGAACTTGAAGCCAGTCCATGGAGGACATAACCTGTCATCATTTCTCCGAAAAGCTGCCCAGCATATCAAGGCCTTAGCATTAATACAAGTGTAGCTCCTCAACAATCACAAGCAAATCTACAACACTTTCATATGTCGGCAGAGCATTTCCAGCTAAGGAATAACATTTAGTGAAGTGTGAGTAGGATTTTATATATCCGCATGAAGCCTTCTGTTCTTTTCATTTAAAAAAGCTAAACTCATAAGTGAGAGTGTTAAAATGTTTGATGAGGGATGGGCTCTTGACTTTAAAGTGTTTAAGTATTTTTTTTTTCAAGTCTTTCATCTCTCTCTCCCAGAGACATTTTAATATGTTACACATTAACTCTACAGATGGTGTCGGAGGCGACAGACCAACGTGTGCGTGGCAAAGGCGTGTAATTGTGCCGTCGCTTGCTCGACTCGGCGGTTTGTTTTTTTCAAGCTGGGAGATGATTGGAGCCGATAAGACAAACCTCTAAATATAAAGTTGTGGAATCATTAAAACCATGTAAATATTTCCCACCAATCCCTTTACTCTAATCCTCACCATGACCAATGAAACCATTCATTAGAAAATCATCAGCTTTGCAACATTCCAGGATTTTTGACTTCATGTGTGTGCGCGTGTGTGTGTGTGTGTGTGTGTGCGTGTGTGTGTGTGTGTGTGTGTGTGCGTGCATTTGCATGTAAGCATACAAGTGAGGGAGCTTGTGGATGTGACTGTGTTTTATGTAGTGTTGCTGCGATTACCCATCCATTTCTATGTGTACTTGTGTATGTGTGTGTGTCTGTGTGTGTGTGTGTGTGTGTGTGTGTGTGTGTGTGTGTGTGTATTGCCAGGGTGTGTGCTGCTTATTTATGCAAATCACTGTGCCATTTTTATTTAGGTATAACTGACAACATTAGGTCTAATCCTGAGTGGAAAATGTCAGACATTGTTCCTCGTCCATTTAGCAGATCTTTAACAAGAACAACAAGAACTACTTGGTTAACATTTTGTGTCCCAGCTTCAAGGTCAAGATCTATTCAATTTATATTTTATTAATATCTGTTTAGAGTTTTGATATCCAGCTCCAGCTAAGTCAGAGTTAAGTTAAGTCAACTTTGAGGCTGAAAAGGTAAAAGCTTCCTGAAGTACAGCTTGTCTGCAAATTATGTTTTTATTAGTTATTTTTGAATTTATTGTGTAGGTGACTATACAGGTAACTCAGTGTAATTGCGTGTAACTGTCAACCTAAAAGTGAGAATAGCGGGGAGTTGAAGCATATCTAACTTGTCTGTGTTCTTGAAAAGTTTCAATGTTACTTGTTTTGTTTGGCCATCTGTTGATTTGTGGTATGAATCATGTGCCAGTGTTCCAATGAACTGAACTGAAAACGCTCATCAGGTTTTGCAGTAATTCAAGAGACATTGAAGAATGCTTGTTTATCAGTAAGTTCAATCTGGTTTCATGTGTTATTAAAAAATCACCATCACTAGATATGAATTTATGGTGGGGTCTGGTGCCACTACTAAAAGACACACTCAGAAATCACACACAAGCTACCTGCCAGCAAGATGGAGGGGAGGGCCTCCATTCCAGGCCAAGCAGTGGGTATCGTTGAACCTTCCCCCAGGTGTGTGTGTGTGTGTGTGTGTGTGTGTGTGTGTGTGTGTGTGTGTGTGTGTGTGTGTGTGTGTGTGAGTAAGAGAGAGAGCTGAGGCACTCTCCTTGGCAGCCAGTTTGAGGAAAGATTATCTTGACAAATTGGATAAACATCTTGTGTGTGACAGGATGCTGATGGAGGGTCTGTCTGCTCACACACACACACACACACACACACACACACACACACACACACACACACACACACACAGTGTCACACACCTGGGGTTGCTGGTTTGTTTAGCCACAGACTGTGTGTGTGTATTTGCATGTATGCGTGTGTGTGAACCCAGCCTAAAGGCATGTAACAACAGGTCTCCCTCCTCAAACAGAGCATGCAGGTTCTCAGGTGTGTCTCCCTGCAAACACTCTGCCTCTTTACTCTCTGTGTGTGGAGTTTAAAGTGATCTCTCTGGTATTTTCATCTGACATAAGTTTGGTGAAGTACAAATGTAATAGAAACAGGAAATTGTGTGTAGCTGCACAACCACAAAAATAATGACGTGATGACTTGTGGTATTTATGCCTCCAATTTTTATATTCTTATATCCAATATATCTTTAAGATAACATGACTGTGCCATATGGTTTGTTTCACATAACCATGTGAGAAACGGGCCGGCAGAAAATATGTTGTATCGAAGACGAACTTCAACCAATCAGAATATCCATCCATCCATCCATCCATCCATCCATCCATCCATCCATCCATCCATCCATCCATCCATCTATCCATCAATCCATCCATTACCTTATCCTCATTGAAGTCACGGTGGGGCTGGAGTCAATCTCAGCTGACTTTAACCAACTACAAAATGTAGTGAAACACTTCAGTCAGGAAAAAAGTGAAAACCTCTCATCATTACAGAAAAAAATTCCAACTGCTTGTCCTATCTTAGCTTGAGTTTCACAGATTCAAAGATAGTTTTCCTATTTCAGAAGCAACTCCTAAACTCATGGCTGTGTCGTATCTTAGCTTAAGAAAAACCTAACTACAACTGTCGCAGTCGTCCGTCTTTAAAATGTACATGAGACTGCTGTACAACAGCTGTCTTAATTCACCTTTAACTGGCTAACAAGCTTGCTATAATCAGCAGGTTGAGTTAGCAATGTGAAGTCAGTTCATTACCACTGAACATGAGGAACACATGCCTGAGCTCACAGGTTGTTTATGGATCTAAGCCTTTAAGCCTTTTCTTTTTTCCTATGCTAAGATAAGATTTTTATTAAATGCACATGGGAAACATGTTAATCTAATCAATGTAATCAAAAATCTTAAATGCCATGAGATAAGATAACATTTCAAACTTTGGAAGGCCCAGTTAATGACAGCAACATCTATGATAACCTCGTTGGCAGCCTCTGTTGTTTTTAAAGAAAAATCCTTACATCCTTACACTCAGAGCTGCGAAAATCTGGACCTTTCAAAACCACTATAGAACTCTGGCAGTCGGAGCTGAAGTAAAAAAACACATAATATTATAAATTTGGGGTTTCATAGGACTTGAAACCCCAAATTTATAACTTCTCTTGGTATTTGATTTAGTGTTTGCCTTTAGAGTTGTAGTAGTCCAAACTCTGCATACTTGTATTTTCATTTCGACATTATAGAATACAATTGGTGGTATGATTTTGTAGCAGACTGGTTTAAAGTCATAGATTTCCTGTGGTTACAGCGTGTTAAATCCAACCTAAATACATGTATGCACATAGAGTACATACCCACGGACACTAGTGTCATTGAGAGGTTAATTTATCCTCTTCCACCCACTTTTAGTCCTTTTTTGACAGGTCCATCTCTTTTTAAACCTAGGATTTGGTGCATCGTTATCGCTCTTGCTCTCTTCTTCTATCTTTCTGTCGTTCTCTGCTCCACAGGGGGTTCAGAGCTCTCATATTTGGAGGATTTTCAGGGACACTTTTGTCTTAATTAAACCAACAGCCGGGCTCTGAGTTCCACCAGATGAACAGAAAGATGACTATGGTTCACAGAGGGACACTGACAACACTGTGTGCACATGTGTGTGGTTGGGTGGCACGGAGAGGTCACAGGCTTTACTCTTAGCATAGCAGAACCACGTTTGATGCTCTTATATTCACATTTTTTCATTTTAGGCATTTAGCCAATGCTCTTATCCAGAGTGACATAAAATAAGTAAAAGCCAACATCGCGTCTACTCATCATGGCTGATGGCGGAGCATTAAAAAACTACAAAGCACAACATGGCCGGAAAAACCAGCAGGGTGGTGGTTTTAACTGGGGTGTACTGTGAAGTAATAATCTGCAACATTTCTAAAGTTGTTAATCATTAAAGATTAATTTTTATCAGCCACTTCTTAAATTAACTACTTAAATGAGCTTAACTGGCATGAACAAAAGAGTATTTGTTGCCAAAAGAAAACAAAACAATTCATAAGGAGTATAAATTATATTTGCTACATTAAACAAATGTCTGTCCATGAATCTGTATCGTCATCTGTCATCACCTGTCATCAATCTTCACCTCAATGTGTGAGCCAGACCCAGGGTTTGGTTTGGTTACATGGTTGCACACATACACTTAGTCACTTGTCACTTGCAGTCTTTGTATGTTACGTATGTTTATGTAGTCTTGTGTGTCTGCGTAGTATTAGTTGGTTCTGTGCAGGCTCTATGTAGTAACTCTCGTTTGTATGTTTGCAGTGATTCAGAATCACAGCGAAGAAACCCAATGTCACACTACAGTCTGCAATTCAACAATCATATTTGTTCAGACTTGTCCACGGTCAGCCTGAAATATCACTGAAATTAGGCACTATCCAGGCAGAGCTCACAGACTATGATACTCTCCCATTCGTGTGCTTGTTTTTTGCTGTTTATTTTGTGAACCCAGTTTCTACATCTTTGTCTGGTTTGCAGTTCAAAATGGTGACACCAAAAAGTTTCCTTTCGTTTATGTTTGTTTGTTTGTTTAAGAGAGATAGACAGACGTATGTGGTGAAGTGACACAGAAAATGAATTAAAGTGAGAGAGTGCCGGTAGGAAGGACGTTGGTGAATCAGAGACAAAAGTTATTTTCTAGTGGTTCATAGTGGTTAACTTTATCACAAATAAACACATTCACACTCATAGCTTCATCCTGCCATGTATACATAGACACTGCTGCACAGGCCTGTGGCTAATCACAGAAAAGCCTGATTTGGTCTGAATATGGTGTAATGGTTGCCTCAAGCAGTTCCCATCAATGGACTGGTGTTGGAAATTAGCTTTGGCTGTGTCATCCAAACGTTTGGAAACAAAATAAAAACCTGAGCTGCTTATATCAAAAGCAGGTTGACTTAACCACAGCCAGAATAGGCTGACCAACTAGAATGGCCAGTGTTACCTGTTACTAGCTTCATAAGAAAACATGCAGGGACAGGCACTCAGGCATGTTAGGTGTAACGTAGGCCATAATTTAAAAACTTCCCACACATTGACAAGAAAATGCTTTCTGGGGTAAATCTCATATCAGAGCCATCAAGAAGTCTCAGTTAGTTTGCATTACCAGATATTAAAAGTTGTTTTAGTCACACTGGGGTGTGTGTTTGAGTGTCAGCAGTGTGGGAATGTCCAGTAGGGAGGTTACAGAGTGGTGGTGATAGTCACTACAGGCAATAGAAAGAAAGTCTGTTTACTGAAATACAGTGTTCACTATTAGGGTTTTGGCAAGCAATGGTCAGTGTAGACCCTCAACCTCTTTCACACACACTCACAGACACACTGCATAATACTACTGTTGTCAAAACCTACTCAATACACTGTTGCCAGGCTGTGCTTTTCTAAAAATACTCCAAGCAAACAACCTAGTCCGTCTAGTGTGTGTGTGTGTGTGTGTGTGTGTGCAGCCCAAGAGAAAGAGGCCACTAATCAGCTAACAAAGAGCTTGTGGAAGAGAGAGAAGAGGACAGAAGGGAAGAGAAGAGAAGGATGGTGATAGAGAACGGGCAGAGACAGAGAAGATAAATGAATAGATAAGTGTGTGGAGCTGAAAAGACCAGAGTCATGACCAGGCAGAATAAAAGTCATTTGTGCTGAAATACAACTTTTTCAGTATATTTGTATGTATAAACAGATGGACCTTTGAATGCATCAATAACTGTAGGGATGTTTCCTGGTTGGTAACATGCTGTGCTGTTTGTTTAAATTGTTTCGCCTCCTGGCTGAAATGCAATAATTTGTTATGGTTTGATTGCAGAGTTTTTCTTCAGTCGTCATCTGTTTCATCTTTAATTGAAATCCTGCACAGACTGCAGCAAACTGAGTTAGTCCTGGTTTGGGTCCTTGACTCTTCACGTGGATTTGGTCAAGCAGCTATGTGTTCTTCCCTTGCCAAGTAATGATAAGTCTCTAGCATTAATACTTTTCTTAGTCTCAAATGTTTGCTAGATTGTATTTATTCCTTGTTTGGTAAGCCCAATGGTGCACAAGTAATAATAAGGGATTGTAGAGACTGTTACTCCAACAGGGGGCTACTGGAGCCTTGTTTCTACAAAGTGGCAATCTCCGTGGCTGTACCAGTGTCAGAAGTGAAATATTATAAATAGTCTTCCTAAGCCTCGATAATAAAATGTCCAACCTTACAGCAGAAATAAACACGTTTACAGCCTGGTACACATAGCTCTATAGCTAAGTTCCTTGTTCATGACAACTGTACTGAGGGTGAATTTTTATACAACACAGCACAACAAGTTATGCATAACTAAGAGTGTGGTCACTTTGATTCACAGCTGGATGACGTTACAGGTTTCAGCAATCTTGCTCAGTCTTCTTAGCTTCCTCCCTTCCTTCCTTTGTCAACATGTAGCAATGGGGCGTCGTTCAGCCCGCCTCAGCTGATAATGCTAGTCCAACAGCAAGAAGCCCAGCTCAGCATCTCTCTTTCAGCCTTTTATTTCATTAAGCTCTCCCCAACAATTAAAAGTCAGTCCTGGATTTACTCTTGTCCAGCAGCCTCCTGATCAGTCAGTCAGTCATTTTCTCCTTTTCTCTTCATAGCTTCCTGAGTCAGCGTGTAGCAATCCGGCTTCTTTCAGCCTATCTCAACTCCACCCACACTCCATTTTATGATTGCCTGGTAGGCAGCAGATGCAGGACTATCATGCAGGACTACTACTTTAACCTATGAGTGACGTCACAGATGTGATGTCCATGTTTTATACAGTCTATCATTTCTACACAAAAAGACATAGAAAGTCTGCAACATCACACCTAAGGATTTACATTTTTAGACTGCAGTAAGGAGAGTGAACTTCATCAACAACATCACAGATAACTACCACTACATTAGGTTTGTGAATAAAAGTATTTAATTATTTGACCACAGTTCTGCTGAGTTCTAAAATGTAGGTTCAGTTGCATGTAACTTGGACACTTCGGTGAGAACTGTACCAACAAGTGCCCATCTGCAGCTGAGATATGTTGCAAACTCCAAGTCCCGTTGAAGTTTGGGATAAGTTAAGGATAAGATTTCAAAGTTTTTGCTCAAGCTGAAGCACTTACAATAAATTTGTGCCGCCTGCAGTAAATTGTAGGCATTGTTTGCATCTACTTTTGCCCTTTTATTGTCTTTGCATACACTGCATATAAAATCCAGCCTCACATTCAGACTGAGCACACCATTATACATGAGCAATCTGCTATGCATTCTAGTCTATTAAAGCTTGTTAAAGGAATAAATAGCAGTGTCGCTGCCTTGTCTGTGATGGATTACTTCCTGCTCAAATATATTTAGAAAATGGAATCTCTGTCATGCTCTTTGATTCTGACAGACTGGCACCAAGTCCAGAATTTTTCCACTCATCTTTTAGATTTCTAAAGTATCTTTTGTCTTCAAATATTAGTTATTCATAAGAATAGCAGTGATAAGACCACCAATGTGTACATCAATATAAGCCACATCATTAAAAGAAGTATTTCATGGTAAAAGTTTGTACTAAGATCTGTTGGTTGAGTTCAGCAGGATTGTGGTTTTGGTTCTGTTTTCCCCTGCGGTACTGCAAGGCTAATTTACAGCTTACAGACAGGAAATGACCATAATCCCCTGAGCTTCCTTTAATCTGCAAACTCTTTCTGTTCTTCATGCTCCAAATGATCAGGCAACACACTCACGCACACACCTACACACTTAGAGGCACTCCTGAGCTGCTCAGTGGTCAATGGTAGAGGAGATCCCGTTCAAGGTGATTAAGTCTTCTCTGCAAGACAACAAAGAAATAATCCAGAACACTTTGACATTATGCCCACTGGGACGGACAGTAATATGTTAGTGGCTTCATGGCTGCTGTTTAGCCTCTCAACTTAAAGTGTATCTCAAAATAACACTTCATAGAAATTTGTATTTTTGCTATCTAGTGCCCTCAATTTCAACAACACAAGACATAGCAGCCAGTTAATATTACTTACTAGTCCATCAGTAAGAAGCTCAGCTCAGCATCTGTCTTTAAGCCTTTTATTTCACAAAGCTCTCGCCAACGACTAAAAGTCAGTATTACTCATGTTCAGTGGCTTCTTGCTCAGTCACTCTGTCTTCTCTTAGCATCCTCCACCAACATCACCTTTGGTCTTTTTCGCCTCTGACAGTATGTCCAAAGAGGCTGCCTTGTTACATTTCCTGCTTGCTCAGCTCCAGTTCTGGCACAACACTGGCTCTGCTTCCCATCAGCATTCATTTGTGCCCTGGGCCTGAAAATATCCTCTTTCAAAAAACACCTGTGGTACAAACACTAACACTCCCTTAGCGCTCTGAGCTCATGATCCAGGTAGCCTGGCTAACACACTGAGCTAACATTAGCTAACAGCTGCTATAGTGTGCAGCAGTTTACTTTAATGTCCATCTGTAAATCATATTGAGTTGATGCAGAGCACCCGGAGGACATCAGAGGTGAAACCAGAAAAACATTTTCTCCATAAAATATGATCCAGTTTCACCAAAATTAAGTAGTTGGTGGTGTGTGTTACTGCCGTTAAGCATACAGTAAGGTACCTCTTGCAGTTGAATGACACCATTAACCAGACTACATATGAGTGCAAATTTATAGTAAAAGACGTACACAATGTTGATATCTACAGGAAACCCTACAGCTGTACGTCCTTTCTGCAATTGAGCAATTGTTTTTTAATGCTATTGTTTTCCAAGAGCAGAGGAGAGCTCATATATAAAACAATGTTTGGCTTTCAATGGCATCCATCCTGTGAAACCAAAACGGCCAATTGGTCCATTCCACCAGATTTTTTTGTATGTTGGCTGTCTCACCTCGGTGATGATATGGAGGATGCTGTTAAGGCCAACAACACTTATTTCTGAGTGCTGCCAAGGTACACGGCATCCTCCTGTGAAATGCCTTTTGGCCTGTTTCTAAGTGGTTAATGTGGTGTCTGTTGCCAAGGAAACACAGCACCCACCAAAATGATGTTTTAGATTTTTTTGGCAGCACCTAACATCCATTTTGACAACATAAAGTGGTAAACACATACACAAATATTTGCTGTGGAGCGGTTTGATTTTTCACACAGCGCACCCCCCGCTGAGATGTGAGACCATAACACACATACCTCGCTGTTATGGGTAGTCATGTGACACCAGCACTCCTTTCAGGTATTACGGCCATTACAGCATTTTCACACTTCAGTTAATATTTCTTTTAATGGACAAAGGTGCTTTTAAGTTACAATGAATTCCTCTTGCCTGGCACAAATTCAAGACAAATCTTTGAAAATACACTTTTTTGTGTAATTCCACTCAAGCACTCGGCCATGCTTCTAGTATGTGATGGCACATGGGTTAGAGGAGCAGGGGTTGTATGATATGAGAGCTGGTCAGTGGTGAATACATACGTGGCATTCTTTCTTTTCCATTATGTTTTGCCTGAGAGAAGGATGCTCTTATGAGGTTTGACTGGAAAATAATATATGATTAATACAGTATATGATGTGATCTAAACATACTGGATGATTCTGTATCTATTGATCTACATCCAACGCCCCACATTTAAAGCCAATGTAGGAAACACTGTGCATTTTATGTAGCCAGGTGGAAAGTACAAGTGTGGAGGTTGAGGTTGTGGATAGGCGTGTAGTGCATGAGACTTTTATGCAGGAGACTTCAAATCACATCCTGTCTTTACCCTTAACTGCATGTTTTTGTTGTCTAACCCCAAACATACTTTTAAGAGTAACTGAACTCTTGGCTGAGTGTTTCACTGCCCTCTCCAGTTGAAAGTTTCAGTACTGTTTCACCTGTGAGTTCTGGCATAAGGTGAGAAGTTAAACCAGCGTGTATAAGCGAAAACAAGATTTTCAAGGGGTGTGTTACTCTTTGACCAAGTTTTTATGTGCCATAATCTTTCTTTAACCTTCATCATACCAGAATTTGTACACAACTGCTGTTGCCCTGTCTTTATAGCCTTTTGTACCTCTTCATGAACCTGAATGAAGACAACATTGCTGCCTTAAAGATCTTTGATCACCAGTGAGGGTGGTCACTACGACACTTGTGGTTTATCCATTTTAACTATCAATGTGCACGATTAGTCAATTAAACGTTGCTACACTCCTAAGTCAGCACCACAACAAAAAATTCTGTTAAACTAATGAATTAATTCAATATTTAATTGAGATTTTATTAAGATGTTAAGTACCCACAGAACGAGCCAAAAATCATTTGAGTGCTCACTTTCTTCATCTCTTGATAGCATTATTATTGTCTTTATAATCATTGCCGGTGTTCTGCAGCAAGAAGATATTGTCTGTATATTTCAGTAGTATCCTAACATGTTTACTTATGTAAATGCACATAATGTAACGTGTAACAGGATATATTGGGGTACCTTACTTTAGAGAGTAACTTGTGTAGCCTGGCTGTGTGTGCATATTGTGTGTCTTTTTTGCTCAATCTGTTTTCTATGTGTGTCCTTCCTTTTTATACATATTTACCTTAAAATACATACTTTTTTTTTCTCCAGCACATATAGTTAAAAAGAAATGAATTTTATATCCTCAAGAACCCAAAAGGTAGGGTTAGTGGAAGAAAACACAGTTAACAGTATATGGGATGAGCCATACTGTATGCACTGAAATTCCTCAAACCCATTAAAGAAAATATAACAATATTACATAAAAATAAATGTCTGATTTGCATATTTATTTAATAATAAAATCTGAAAATAATGAGCCTTACTTATACATTAAAGGCCTGAGACTGGAGATGGGAGGAGACAGAGAGAGACAGACGTGTCCGTGATTTCTTTTCTGTTGTGATGAGCAGAAAGGAGTCTTGTCTGCTGTTGTCTCTCACACTGAGACTTTATTGTGTTCTGTGTTTGTGGCAATCAATGCCATCAACTCTAGTCACTGCATGCACTTCATTAGGACTCTGTTCGACTAGTCATTCAGCAACGAGTGAAGATGAAATGACATGAGTTTGATTGAATTGCATTATTTTATGTTCTATTGTTAGAAGTTAGGAGAACGACTGACATGAGGTTATTCAGAGGAGACAGGAAGAGATAAAATTGTATGGAACAAACGATGAAAAGGTGAGATAAGATGAGATGAATGGAGATTAGAAAGTGTAGATAGAAGGGGAGAAGGAATTTCTTAATTGATTCACATTCATTTTATTTTCTGTTCCTGTGATGAAATAAAACCAGTCAATTTACTTATATTCATATTTTAGTGAATTTAGGAATTTGATTTTCTAACATGTTTCTAACATTTTAAGCCCTCAAAAGAAAGGGCTTAGTCTTCTAAACTTTAAGACTCTGCATGGCTGAAAAATGCTTTCAAAATATCAGCTTGTGGTATTTTTCTGTTTATTTCCAGTTTTGATTCAAATATCAAATATGCTCACAATGTATTTGCATGCAGTGTATGCACGCCTGTATGCTGAGAAAAGATGTGTGACATCATTGTGTATAGACACAGTCGGGTGATTTGGAGAACTGGAGGTCTGGTGTGTGGCACCAATTCACTCTCTGGCTGTTGGGCTATTCAGCCTTTTTCAAAGGAGAAACTGATGACTTACACACACTCACACATTTATCAGCCGAGTGAGTAGACACATTTGTCTGTTGTGTATGTGAGAGGAGAAGAGCCGGGGAAGCCTATGGAGGAAATCGGGCAATTATTTGGATTTTACTGAATCTTAAAGTAGGGACAAAAAGTAAAGCATAGCATTTACTTGGACCAGTGGTTGTTGTACAAAGAAAACATGATCAAACCTATAGAACTGTCTAGTATAGTGAGTGTAAAACATATGTATCTTAAGGAGGCTTAAATCCCATAATTAACTACTCAAACCTAAAAATGTCTTTTCTATTTACAGTGGTGGAAAATTGTCATAGAGTTGCAACACTATGAAAACACAGTGTAGCTTGTGGAGATAACTAATTTTGCTAATGTTTCACTCGTTCTTATCATCTTAAACTCCAAAGATCCTAATAAAGATGTCAAATAAATGTAGTGAAGTAAAAAGTACATCATGTACAGTATGTGAGTAAATGTACTTAGTTACGTTCCACCATTGTCTATGTAGGAGCCATATATTGTTTTGTTTTTCAGTATTCTTGGTTTGATTTATTTGGTCTGGTTGCCACGGTGATGTGTGTGGTTTGGGTCACATGGGTGCCAGCAGATGATCGACATAGGTTATATTAGGGGCTGAATCACCTGCACTAGGGGAGGAGAGAGGCAGGTTAGGTAGCTGTAATTTTTGTTGACCGCTTTTCGTTTAGCTTGAATGCATTGTAATACATGCTAACAGTGTACGGTAAACCACATTATGTCATCTTATTAAATACTTTGAAACGTACCTGGACTCATCGTGCTTCTCTGAACATCAGCGCGTTGTACCAAACAAACTAAACAACTATCTCCTTCATGTTGCTTCCCCTTTAGCAGCGGTTGTAACAGATATCTGAACTCCACAGTTCTATTCCTCTTCTATATGTCTCCTCTTTATTTGTTTTCTCTGCCGTTTCACTTTATTTGACATTGACCGTAGAGAGAGGAGATGACATGGAGGCGTAAAACCTGCATGGGCCTCTGCCCAAAGACCAGTCTTTGATATGTAGTACGACCAGTTTAACAACTGGGGTGCCCCTCTTCTTTGCATTTGAAAATTGTCATTTAGGATACAAAATAAACAAGTCCATATGCAAAAACACAGGCCTTTCTTATCCAACATGTTTCTTATATCTTGAAACAAACTGCTTTATTCTGCGTAATCCTGCAGATGATCTGTAAACTAGAAGTAGAAACTATTTGGACATTTTTTATAGAAATACGTCAGGCTACAATTTGGGGAAATGTGTCTAATGTAATGGCCTATACAACATAGTAGCTTGTATTTTAATATTTTACTTATTGACTATCGAAACAAGTAGACTGACACTATTATAACATTGTCATACAGTGTTTATAATGTATTTAAAGTGGCATTTTAAGACTTAGATTAAGAGTTTAATTATAAAGACAAATGAGTTCAGTGCAGACAGGAGTTCACCATCTTGGTCTGTCTCTCCAGAGGACAAATTGTTTCTTTGCATTACTATAACCTGTCTATCGCCCTGCCTGTCTGTCTTATTCTTACCAATCTAACAGATAATTAGCCGTCTCCTTCAAGGGTGAAATCGAATTTTAGGTTTTATGCATCTCTCTCTAGACAGGGAGTAGTGAGAAAGACAGATGCCTTCTTACTGACCTTATAGCTGAACAGTAATAATGTTAAACCATTTTTCTTTCACTTACTTGTCTACTGTGTGTGTGAGTGTGTGTGTGTGTGTGTGTGTGAGGGAGAGAGAGAGGGAGGGAGAGAGAGAGAGAGAGAGAGAGAGAGAGAGGGAGAGAGAGGGGGGGTGAGATGAAGAGAGTATTCCAGAGGGCTTAAGGGCATTTCACAATGTTAAAGGGGTAGGTTTTCAATTACAGTGTGTGTGTGTGTGTGTGTGTGTGTGTGTGAGGTTTTCAATTACAGTGTGTGTGTGTGTGTGTGTGTGTGTGTGTGTTCACATGTTCTTTGACAGACCTCTGAGCTACACCTCTCTGCCACAAGCTGCCATGCACACAGTAACACACACGTTTCATGATGCCATAACTGACAGGATAATATACTCCAGCGTTTTGTCTTTTAACCACTACATGAGACACGAGAATGTTTGAGACATCAGTGTGATTACAGAAAATACAGGAGAGGCCGGCAGCCTTTGTCTATCTTCTACACTTTATTTTGTCACCAGCTCAGTGATGGCTGAAATCTGATACTTTATACAGACTTTCCTCAAGAGAAACATGACACCATTATTGTTTGTCCATATGCTTGAAATTATTGAGGTTATTAGGTGTTTGATTTGAGTGTAAACTAAACCTTAGCCAGCGTTCCTGATGAACAGTGTCATCCTGATGATAGTGGCTTAGATCAGAGCCTTGCTGGCTTCATGGTATAAAATAGGAAGAATTTGCAACAACTATGTCTCAGGCGGAAGAGCAGGTTATCTAGTGATGGGAGGATCTTTGGTTTGATTCCTGGCTCCCACAGTCCAGTCGAAGTGTCCTTTGGCAAGACATCGTACACCTAATTACTCCTGATGGCTGTGCCGTGGGAGTGTATGAGATAGTATCATTGTGTGCGCTTTGGATAGGAAGCGCTGTATTGCTTCTGATGAGCGCTTGGCTTGTTGCATGGCAGCCTCTGCCATCAGTGTATGAATGTGTGAATGGGTGAATGTGACAAGTGCTGCAAAGTGATCTGAGCGGTCGGTAGACCAGAAATCTAAATATAATAGAACCTAAAGAGTAAATGACACTGGGTGACAAGTTAGCCAGTTAAGTCATCTGATGCATGTGAAAAAAATATAAAATATAATTTTTCTAATCTTAAAAAGAGGAGTTCCCCTTATACAAGACTGAATGTTAGCTTTTCTTTTATTGTACGACCTAAACCATGAGGATGTAACTGAGATGGTTGAGTATAATATGCTCAAATCAACAACAATTACAACTACAGATTTCACCTGGGTGTCATTTTGTGTTTTGATTCTGTGGCCTAAATTCTGACTGAAGGCTCAAAGATGTTATTGGAGTCAAAGTGATGGAGCAGTTGGTCAAGGAAACTTTCAAACAGAGAAACACAAAATGAAAGCGAGTTAATAAAGTTTAGCCAAGTTTATCAAATTGTTCTGTACAGCCCTGTGTTGTAGAATGATGAATATATAAATAAATATATGAACCTTGAACATTAATCCCAATAATTTGCAAGTATTCAGTGCCCAGGTAACCATGTTTAACCATGTCAAGGAAATTCTTTATAATATTGTTTCAGTATTTTTATTGCTTGACCGAGGAAGGAAGGCAACAGTGAATCCAAGTGTGGAGGACTCATAAGCAGATTCATTAGGTTCTCCACCCTCTCTTAACTGGAGTTTTTTTCTTGTTTTGAGTCTGAATCATCCTCATAGACTCTCTTCTTCCTCTCATGGGGTTTGACCGAGGTCGAGCTGGACCAGGCTTCTGTTTTAGTCAGTAGTTCTAAAAAACCCCCAAATAAATAAAAAAAAAAAAACAGTGTTTGATTGTTCACCAAGCTAATCCTGGTAGAATATCTCACCATATGATGCTGACTATATCTTAATAAATTCCCATAATATTCCTCCCATGTCGAATTTTAATTAGCAATTCTGGGAACTGGTTTGTTACATGTTTCTATTATAAGCCATCATAAAATTTTATAATAAACAAGACCTTCATTGATTTAAAATAAATTGTGTGTGTGTGCTGCCATAGATGAGCTTACTTTTGAAGCTGACAATCAGCTTTTCATTGACGTTTATGCTCCTCCTCTCCTTTGCTATGGAGTCAGCATCTGAGGTTAAACACTGGTCAGCATCATCCCTCTTTCGTTTGGGCAGCAGTGACAATCGTGGGCTTGTTTGCCCACCTGTTTCTGTTACCACTGCTTCCAGGAATTCATCCCCTTTTGTCTTAGTCGCGGTGGGTTCTGGTCTTCTATGTCAATCAAAAATAATGTTTGAATCTCTTAAATCTTGGAGAAAGGCTTATTTGCTTTCTTGCTAAGAGTTAGATCTTAAAGTGAGACTATGTTGCTACTGTAAAGATGGGTGTTGATTAGCTTAGCTCAGCATAAAGCCGTCTCTGATTTGTTTAAAAATGACAAACTGGGGTTTGATGTGCTGCCACTAGCCTTATCGTTGCATGACTGGCTCTAGCTTTAGTGCACACATTAGAGTACCATAAATTTTCTCATCTAACTATGAGTAACTAAGCAAATAAAAGTTCCAGTCAAACTATTCATCTAAAATATCAGCTCATCACCTACCTGTTACCACACTCATCATCAGTGTTGTTGAGGATGGGTTCCTCACTGCTGCTCAACCCAGCAAGGTGATCCTCGTCAGGAACACTGTGGTAGTCCAACGTGCACGTTTTGAAGGTTGCATAAGTGGCATTGTCGCCATCAGAGCTCAGATCATTACAGGCCTTCATCAGCTCCACACTCGTTTTGACACTAGAAGAAACCAGTCTCAAAGTCAAACAACTTCACCAATCTATGTCAACACAGAGATAATACACGTGGCATCTAAGTACACACTTACTAGTCACTGTTGTCAAATGTCTCAACAAGGTGGCTCATTGTTATATATGGATGCTGAAGAATTTGGCTTGGTGTAATTCTTTCAGAGGCATCCACCTTCAGCATCCTTGTTAGCAGGTCCACAAAGCTTGCCCGTTCACATGCATCAATGCTGGCATCTTCTCCTGAGAGTTCCTCAGGTACCTGGATCAGAAAAAAGATGGGAATGAGAACCTGAAGGTTTTCTTTAAAAAAAACAACACACTTCTATATCTAATATATATATATATATATATATATATATATATTCTAAAGTAGACATCCTACCATTTCCAGCTGATTTAAGGTAAAAAGCGTGCACTGGTTACAAGTGAAATTTCTCACTTCAAGCGCAGACTAAAGAGACAAAATGTTTGAGTTAGCTCATTTGTTTCAGATACAGAGACTGATTAAAGCAAAAAAACATTTTACATAATATACGCAGTAAGATGACGATCAAATAATGCTACCATAAAGCGCCACGTGGGGAGTTCTGATCCTCTATTTTTCGCACAGAAAAAGTTTCCTGTATACTGCCCAGCAAACAGCAGGTGGTCTGAAGGTTTTCCAATAGTGTAAAAGATATGCCTCATCTGTGGGGGCAGCACAATGGTGTGTACATCAAGATCAAACTTTTAAGCTTTCACCAGAGAATTTCTCCAAAGGTTAGAGTACTTACAAGTTAGAAGCTCACTGATATTTGCTGATGAGGTAAAATATTAGCATTTACTTTATGGATTAAGTGAATGAGAGTCAAGGTTTCTCTCGTTAAAAAGTACTGAAACAAAGAAAATGCTTAAAAAATGTGTGACAATAGTGAACTATGGCCTTTTTTATCAAATGAATACAAAGACATCATGGCTGAAGTGAACACTTGTGCTGTGTTTTAAATGTGATACTGACCATATCATATTCATCACTGCCAGGGAACAGTGCCATGCCCATCAACATTTCAGCCGCGATGCAGCCCAGAGACCAAACATCAATAGCCTCGTTGATAGGACATCCTAGTAAAACCTCCGGAGCTCTTAGACAAAGCAGGAGAAGCACACATTACTGTGGTTGTATTAACTGATTAACTGAGAACTAAACTTCTATGTATTGTTTATTTCATGAAATAAGTTTGTTTGGATCGACATAACGCTGACTAAAAACTTGCAGTATTTCTTTCATTTGATAGCCTTTCTAGCACAGCAGTGCAGTCAGTTACTTACCTGTACCACAGAGTCTGAAGAGTCAGACCTGTACATGCCCTGGGATTGTCTGAAGCTAAACCAAAGTCGATGATTTTCACTCTCAGCGGCTGGTTAAATTGCTCCACCAGCATAATATTTGCAAGCTTTAGGTCTGCATGAACAATCCCTATGTTCATTAGAAACTCCAGAGCTGTGGCCAGCTAATATTATGAAAAACCGTAAAAAAAAAATCCAGTTTACTGCAGTGTTCATTATGTCAACAAAACTATGACAAATGACCATGACATATTTATTAATGGATGTCTCCACCAACTCAAGAAACTGTAATATGCATATAAGGACACATTTCATCAATAGTTTTAGACCCTACAATGCAATTTGTGTTACAACTTTTGTATTGCATGAACAAACCTGTTGCACAATGGGGCGGATCTCCACCAACTTCAGAGGGTTACTACACGTCTGCATGAATTCATCAAGACTTATGTCGAGCTTTTCAAACTCAAGACAAAAATGTCCCATGTAAGCGAAAGAGTCGTTCCATCTGACGATGTTAAACTTGTGTGAATCAAACTCTTTCATCTTTTTAAGAATCATCTCCTGAAAGTAGGAGATATCAGAGAGACTTTATATGAATGCATTGAATTTTAGAATTATTACACAAAGAAAATATGAATGCACACAATTTGTGCTGTACCTCTTTTTTTGCTTCGTTAATGTATCTCTTAGATTTGAGGATTTTTACAGCTACCATTTCATTGGTGGCTAACTTCTTGCACTTGGTGACGACCCCAAAGGTGCCAGAACCCAGCAGATGCTGCACCTCATAGTCAGAGGTGGTGGAGCAGATCAGGTCTCCTACAGCGAGTTGCAAGCGGTTGGCATTCATGGTGGAAAGATGAAATTAGCTGTTTTCACACCTGAGAGGAGAAGAAGACATTTAGACACATAATATGGTGTCTCATCTCTCAGGGGCTGACATGCAAGCATGTGATTTATCAGGTTCTGTCAGTATCAATCAATCATCATTCATGTTAGCCTTCAAACTAAGTTAAACTAAATAAATATATTTAAACATAATTCAAAAATGAATGCATCCTGTAAGCTTACAAAATCTTAAAAACCTATAAAAATAGAACTGATACCTCACATGAAATAACAATTTTTTAGATCCTTTACTCGCTTTGACTGTTTTAGTTTTTACACTTTCACATCCCTGTTCATCACTAAGTACATAAACAAAGCTGTATATTATTTCTGTATTACCTGTATGATATTTTCAGCAGACTTTAACACGTAATGTAGAAGCTGAAAAAGACAAAAAAGGCAATTGTTGTGAAACAAGTCAGTAGAATTTGTGTTGCAACCAGATCTTCATGAAAACCTGACCTTCAGAAGAGACTTATATTAATATATCATAATATAATCACTAATATATTGCTTTCTTTGCTGTAGGATGCAGCAGTTGGAGAATCAACTTACCAGATGTTCAAATGTGACTTATCGTGAACGATGTTCAGAGCGAAATGAGCTAAAATATCTGAAACAGTCTTAAGTACAGTGTCAGTCATTCTGTATTCCACCATTATGGAATGGTCTATTCCAGGTTAGAACTTGTTTTATTTTAAATAATACATTGTCTACAGATTGATATGCTGTTTATTAGGCACATCTGGATAAAACAAATAGATACAAAGATATTTATCCCTGACATAAAAGTAAAAAAGTACATCATGTGCATGCACACAAATGTGCAAATTGCATGTGTACAATTAATGTTATTATTAATAATAATAACATTTTCTGTAACCTCTTGCACAGCGCAACCTCCACATCCTCCCAGTCTGCTTAAGTCTATACAAAGTTGATTTTGTAGCTTAGTGAATATAACCCCCACAAATTCACACAGAGAACATGGCCCTGTGACGTCATTCTGATGGTGTTTTGGTCCATCTCTGCAGAAGTGCAGTATTTTTCCCACCAGAGTTAATTTGCTCAAATGTGTTGCAAAGTTAACATTATATATAATTAAATTGTTTCCATTTGGTCTTATTAATTTTATAATCAGGAGTCTGTGAATGCAGTCTAATGCATCAGTGCTGTAATAATACATTCATGGATGTTATAATGTTCAGTTGTTGTTGAAACGTGATTCAATTCGAAGATAAGTGTTGTTGAACTTATTACATATTACAGAGATTCTTCTATAGGCCAATTTCTTAAACCTGATCTGAGAAATCTAATTTCCTTTGTCATGATAAGGGATTACAGAAACCTAGATAAAACTGATGGACTTCCACAGGACAAATCTAATTTCATCACGGTGTAAACACATGCTGAGGTTTGTGTTTGGCACTCATGCGTATCACAAAGACTTCAGAAGGACAAAGTGTATCTGTTAGAAGTAGAGTAACACAAAAGGAAAATCATTAGTCTGAGCAGTGAATCAAACCAAATTTAAAAAGACAATACAACAAAGTGAAGATTGTTTATTGCATTGTTTTGGTACATTTTCTCATATTGAAGCTCTTTATCCTCTTTTTCTTCTTTTTTCCCAGCAGACCAAACACTGCATTGCTGTATGGTGCCAACCACAGATAATTCAAAACCAAAAACTTTATTTTGAATACATCTCCTCTTTAATGGTTATATTTAATGGCCATCTTCCATTATGTTCATAAACATGTATACGAATTATTATATTGTATACATGAATCAGTAGAGTAACCGTCTTTATAGAGCTCTGTGTAACCTGATTAGTCTTTCTGTATGTTGAAGCTGTGCACAGTACTTTAGTTTTGTCCAGATATTCCCAGTTAGTCCAGTTGATTCAACAGATATTCTTCTTTATTTTGTGTGTCATTATCAAATACAACCATATTGTTCTGGGTGAGGCCTCTAAGTTCAAAAATAAGCTATGTGAAACAATATGACTGTGAGATCTTGTTTCACTGAAATGAACTGATATAGCTGTTTTTTTTCCTGTCATGCTTAAAATATTTACAGATTTTTTGGATGTGTTACCAATTAAATTTAGCTACACTGTCTTAAAGAGCTGAATTTATATTTTAAAACATTAATGCACCTATATTTGAAAGGAAACAAAAATGTTTCTGAAACAAAACACTCATTTTTAATTAGTTGTTCATCCACAGTGAAAATAGAGCTATTGTCTCTGTGTGTGTCCATGCACTTCACTTCACCGTGCTTACTGATTAATCTGTCATCCATCAATATTAACTCATCTCCGCCCTGCAAACAGAGATATCAGTGACAGATTACCCTGATTTGAATCAAGAGATAAGACCTAATCAATAAGGTTAAACACACTAATGTGGGTCTAGAGTGTGGGCAAACAAATGTGTGTTTGTGTGTGTGTGTGTGTGTGTGTGTATAGATGGGTGGAGAAAAACGGCCGGCTGTGGGTGAAGGGGGGGTGGGGGCGTTGGTCTGATGTAACAGAATCAGTTTCATCACCCGAGGCGATGAGGATGAGGAGGATGAGGAAGAAAATGAGAAGAGACAGAAGGGAAGGGAAGCGACATTAAGAGTCTAAAATGACTCTCTCTCTCTCTCACACACACACACACACACACACACACACACACACACACACACACACACAGCCGAGGACAGAGACATTGGGTGTCAGCTTGCATCAGTAGCCTGTATGGCTGTGAGTTATAACCACAGATATGCGATCATTTACACTCACTGCTGCAGATAGCCAGGGGCTACTGTTCTCTCTGTGTTCATGTGTGTGTGTGTGTGTGCAGAGATTTTGTGTCAATACACACTTGCTCAAGTGTATTCGTGTGTCTGAAGCACTGAGCCAGAGATGAACCAAAACAGAATCTTTTATTTTCACATTTCAGATACATACATTGAAATAACATGCCGAATACACATGCTGGAAGAACGCCCATATGGCTTCAAGTTTATTACATCTTTATTAACATAATGTAAAATGACAAGGTGCTTCATTTAACATATCCAGGTTCAAATATAGACAGAAAGCACACATTTGTTCCAGCTTTTCAGAAAGACTCCTGGAAAAATATTTTTGTTCTTTAACCGTTTTTTATTTAAATTTTATTTTTTGGCCAGTTTGAAGCAGCAACATAACATATCATCATTTTTTTCTTCCTGTTTAGCTGCTGCGTTAAACACTATAAGAGCAATGACACACACAAACATTACATCTAGAAGATGAAGTGCAATATTTGACTTCGTCTAACTTATCTTGAAATGATCTTAAAACATTTTTTTAGGCCCCGGATACAAGGAGCTCAGTTTCTTAACACAGCAGTTCTTGATATAAATAAGATAAATAAATAACACAAATTTAGCTCGAGCTCAGAGTTTAAATGACTTTAAACTTAAAAAAAAAAAAAATCAAGAGACACAGAAATAAACTAAGTTGACAGCTGCTGTATTTCGATGCATATTTTGAAAAATCGAGTTAGACAAATTTGATGGAAAAAACAAAATAAAGTTTTTAAGTTCATTCGGTTTTAATTAATGCCCTAAACTTAGGTTTGGAAACAATTTTCCTAATAAGTTCTGACATAATAAACATTTAACTCAGTCACTCCGACAATCTCCTCATTCCTCTGTAATACATCCTTGATCGCTCCACACAAATTAGATTAGTAACTTCCTCACATTCATATAAATAAACACAAATGTCATATTTACACCTATTTTTAGCACTGTTTTTTTTATGGGTTCGACTGCTGTTATTTTAACCGACTGCTTATCTCATGAACAAACTTGTAATAATCATATACCAGCAGTGGATGCATAATTACTCAAAATGTGGTTACAATTTGTGATACATTTGGATGGAAACACTGTTGATGAATTTAAAAAATAAGCTCTGTGTGCAAGAGAAAACCGTAATTGTGCAGTGTCAAAATTCATGCTTTTTGATAATGTGAATATACACAATATATTGAAAATAAAGCATAAGAAATCTAGCAGGACCCCCACCCCCCAAACATAAATAACAGAAGGTTTTCATCCATATTTCTCTGCCTGAACATTTTTACCCAAATCCTCAGAGAGCTATGTGCCCTGTCCAACTGAGGCTTTCCTTTCAGTTCAGTTCAGGTCATTCCAGTTCAGATCAGTTCAGCTCGATTCACTTTAACTCAGTTTGCTTCACCTGGAAATGGCTCACACTGCTGACAGCAGGCTCTCATTTACTCTACACCTCTTGTGCTCCTGATGTTGATGTTACACCGTCAGCTTCACCTACAGGGAGACACAGAGGCAAGATTAGTGTGTGTGTTGTTGAGAGAAAGACACAAGGACAGACAGGTGTGTGAAAAATGTAATAAGTCCATCTTCCTCTCTTGCTCTCTGTCCTAGTGTAATCAGACTACTGTAAAATGAAAACCTCACATCTCCAGGAAGTCTACTTTTGAGGAATAATGAAATAGAGTGGTATTTTTTTTTCAATATTTTATGTTAAAACTTGCTTTTGTGAAAATATCAAATGCATTTTGTTTAATGCACAATGAAAGAAAAACATTACAAATAGATGTAGATACAGCATGAAGTGTCTGTTTTAGTCAAGTCATGTCCTCACACACACACTCTGTGACACACACACATGCACACACACACACACACACACACACACACACACACACACAAAATTCAATCATGTCTCTGCTGTTGCCTGGGGGAAACACAGTGTGGAAACCTCACTATAGTGGAAAATCACCTTTTCCATGTTATTATACACAGCAGCACCTACACTACACACACAGAGTCTGACTGCATTTACACGAGGGACCAAGAGATCTGATTTTTTAACTCTTTGTGGTGCAGATCTCATGTCGTCATGGCTGTCTCGGCCACATGTGTCAGTGAGGAATGTGATTTTTATACAAGAAAAAAATCAATAAATCTGTGCCTCAAAGAGCTAATGTGATCATTGTGCTGTAAGCTCTGTTAAGTTTATATCATCAGCATACCTGAGTAGACTGTCAACACTCATCTATATAACAAAAATAAATGATAGAACATTTATTTTTCTTTAAATACCCAAATCTGGATTTTGGTCATTTGTGTGCTAACATCATTTTAAAGGGTGTAACTGATTATTTATTTTCATTTATATATTATTGAGATTTGTCAAGGGTGCCCGGCCTCTCACGCAACGTCAGCTGGGATTGGCTCTGCCTCCCGTAACACTGATAAGGATAAGTGTTTCCAGAAAATGGATGACTGGATAAATTATTGATCTTCCCATAAATTAAGCTACAGTGGAGATAAACTTTATCAGCACACAAACTGTTTGTGTTACCAGGGAATTTCATTATTATCGTATGAAGCATATCAGAGTAACATGAGGATGATGATTAAACAGGAAGTAGAAAAACTGTATTAACATCACATAGAAAGGGACTGTAACTAAAAAAGCTATTTGAAAGGATACTTTGACATTTTGAGAAATAACTTTATTAAGAGAGAGAAAAAGTCTTCCTGGAGTCTTACGCTGATAACAAGAACGTAGGAAGTCGCTGCACCCAGCCAAGAAATAGTACCACACCATGAGACCACAAATTGTTGATTTTGTGAGGTCAAACAAGAGGTGAGATTTAGAGGTGCTCAGAAGCAGCTTTTGTTAGATAGTCATATGCTAGCCATCTCCCCCTGTTTCCAGTCTTTATCTAACTGCTGGCTGAAGCTTCAGTTTTCTGTACAAAACATCATGGTATCAATCTTTTCAGATAACAAGAAGCAAAATATGCTATATATTATATTAAGTGTCCATTCCGTCAATCTCAAATTCTCAGCAGAACAAATCACGTTGAAAAGTTATCAGGATTCTTTCAAAGCATTTTCCATTAAATATTTATTCTGCCCATCTAAGTGGATGGTCGGTCTGTCTACAGAAAACACATTGTAATAATACTTCATAGGAGGAGTTCACTGTTCTGCAAATATCATGTGAAACTAAGTGAGGAGATATGAAGCAGCAGTGAGCGGGGATCTGTGGTGTTCTGCTAATTTTAAAACCATTCCGAGGCCTGTGGTGTAATTCAAAGTGTCAAAGAGGAGGAAAATAACGTGTTGAGCATCTCGTCAAATCGCTCCGGCTTAAACGGCCTCTCTCCAGAGTGTGTTTAGGAAATTAAAGGCCAGGGATTTTGTTCATAATTGTCTATTTTATCATTTTATTACAGCTAGCTTTCCTCTGATGGGCTCCCTTTATGATTTATCAAATACAATTACTGCGTGACTTATTTCAGGAGCCTCTCCATTGCTGAGGACCATTAATGTCTGTGTGTGTGTGTGTGACAGTGAGTGAGAGAAAGAGAGAGAGAGAATGTGTGTGTGTGTGTGTGTGTGTGTCAGCTCTGGTGTATTTAAATAGCATTAAGTAATTGGAAAAACAGGAAAAGAGGCAGAAAAGCTAAATTGTCTTTGTGGATTTGTATCCCCTTCCCCCCACTTTCTCTCTGTTGCTCTTCGTAAAATACACCACAACCTTCTGTTTTAATGGTAAAATAAGAGGAAGTCGTGTTTTAACTGATACAGAGAAACTCATTTGTAATAGTTTCACTTTTCGGCTGCTGAGATATTTCTTCAAAAAAAGGAGATAGAGTGAGGCAGAGAGAAAGACGCAGAGACGGAGAGAGAGAGAGAACGAGGTTAATTCCATACCTTCCCCTCCCTGTTAATGAAGTGTAGGTGGCGTCCTGGTCAATGCAGCAAATTGAACAGCGGAGATTACAGCAGCCGCTGCTCCTCTGTGAAAAGAAGGCCATGTTCATTAGTCGTTGCCATATAATATTCATTCTCTGTAGAAATATGTAGATAGTAATCTATGCAAAGAGCCGCTGGGATGATTTTAGAGCTCTCAACATGTACTGTGGTAGCAATAACTCAAACAATTATCTTTTAAAAAATTATGGGTGCACTCCTGCCTATGTTCATCACGTTTAATATATTAACAATTTTACTTTAAGTGAGTTTGGTACGTTCATTCTTTGATCCTAAATTATTATTATTATTATTTTAAACATTTTTAAAAGGCTTAAATCACTTCCCCTGAACCATGACATAACCCAGGGTGCTAAATTGGCCAAATGGCTGCTGAATATTCAAATCTGAGCAGCCACTCAGTAGTTCTGATTGTTTTTTGGCTGGTGAGTAAAGCACATGTACTGACTGAGTGTGTCCTGACACAACCCTAGCGATACTAAAGGATTCATGTGTGGCTTTCAAAATCACGTTACAATCTTGTCCCAGTGCATCTATCGTGCACCTCAAAAAGCTATAAAGTATTTATAAACTTAGTGGCACCTAGCTGTGAAATTGCAGCTTGCAACCAAATGAATAGTCTCCCGCGCATCACCCTCTCCTTCCAAGCGTATAGGAAAAACTCTGGCTGTGAAATTCACATAAATCAGTGTTTGGTTTGTTTGTTCTCGGCTACTGTAGAAAAATGGCAGTTCAACATGGTGGACTCAACCATGATTACACAACAATGATTATTCCTGAATATCTGTTTCAGTAAATATTTTGATACACTAACTGGCAGCAACAAACTGATTAAACTCTGCGATAATAACAGTGTTACATGAGTTTGATAAAATGAACAGGGACATATCATTAATACAGTGATAATATATAATACAACACATTTTGGTTGTAGAGCTGCCACAGGTTTCACAGGTTGGTGAAGCCAATCACAGCCAATGAGAAGAAGATAACATGTGACACCACATTCAGCACTAACTAAGTTTGAGATCGGTTGATTCTGCATAATTTCATGTTTTGATTGGTTGGTGGTTGTTGTGGGCCCGAGCAGAACTCAAATTTTTGAAGCAGTCATCAAAGAAACGAGGTGAAATCTTTGGTTGTCAATCAAAAAATGGTCGTTGCATTTCTCTCGATTGTCAAGAATGCCCAAAATCAGAGAAAAACCTTAAAAGGTTGAAATCCTGTCAAAGTCTCACCAATTTATCTTCATATTCTATTATGTTATTATCTTTGCAGTTCATTTATGTTCTAAACCATACGGGCTGATTGCGGCATGAACATTATTGCTACTGTCAGTGTCTTTCTGTTTAAAGCCCACTGACTCAGTGATGAGTAATAATAACAAGTGAATAAAACCTCATAAAGCAGATCGGGTCAGTATTTAAATAAATAAACTGGTGTGAATCAGAGTTTTTATTCAAATATTGTGCCACTTTTAAGGGAATGAGTGTGTGAAACAAGATTACAAAAATAAAAGAAGCACCGGTAACGCTTGTAAAATGTGGCGTTTCATTGCTGCCTCTGGCATTTCATTTTATTTTCAGGGTTTTGCTGTAATTTGTTGGGGTTTTTTTTATTTTTATTTAGGTGGGAGTTGTGGCAAAGTGTGTGCATGTAATAATGTCTGGGAGCAATATGCTGACATCCCAGACATAATAAAATGATGCTGAAGCAGGTACCACAACATTATTTGTCAAAATAAACTGGATCCTCTCTCAGTTGGTTCACCACATTTTCTAATTTAGCTTAACCAAGAATGATGTATGTTTTTTTTTTTTTACGTCTGGGCGTTAATTTCAGAAGTGCTTTCGAACAGGTGGATGGGACAGTGAACAAGTAGCCGTGACGGTGACCCTTTCATCTGGTTTCCTGATGCTGCAGTCACTGCAAATAGAACTCAGTAGAAACCCAGCATGTCTTTATCGGGACAAAAACAAAACTCCTCTCTACTTCTGTCACTTTTCTAACCCTACCGAACCCTCTTCTCCCTCCCCTCCCCCCTTACATTTGCCCGTCCAACTCAGTGGGACCCTCTCTCTCTCTTTCTCTCTCTCTCTCTCTCTCTCTCTCTCGCCCCCTCCCCTCAGGGCAGAAGTAAACCACGCCTTGAGGCCCTGCTCCCATTGTGTGTCCTCTGCTACTTCTGTTTGGGGCCTTTGTGTGCTGCTAATCAGCCGTGGGGCCATGCTCAGCCCCGAGTGTGTGTCTGCGAGTGTGTGTGTGCGTGTGTGTCTGTGTCCCTTGCCCTCATTACGTAGCCACACTGGGAGGCCAGCATGGGAAGTTTCTGCTGCACTATACACCTCCCTCCATCCCTCCATCCCCCCTTCTCTCTTTCCCTCCCTCTAGCTGTCCATCACTCCCTTCCTCCCCCCTCTCATCTCATCTCATCTCATCTCACCACCCCAAGACTTAAAGCTACACTGGCCACGATTTTTAAATAAAAAGCATCTTTCCGTCCCAACAACCTGTCCTCGTCCTAGCTCAAATATTATCTGTGTAGTTTTTGGTGCTCCAATAGTGGCTGGTTTGAAATATTGACATTTTCTCATGTGAATTGATACCTTTCTTCTGTAAAAGTGTGTGGAGGATGCTGGACTGTTCTGCCTCAATACCCAGTGAGAAGGAAATGAGTTTACTGGATTGCTGGTTATTGACATTCGCAAAAGTAAAAGTTGCTTCTTGTTGACATTTTGGGCTGTCAGTGTGTACCTGTCAAGCAGAACTTTTGAAATAATATTTACCTTGGTAGATCACGTGTACAATTGTTCTCATCCACTATTATTTGCTTTGATACAAGCGGTTAATGGTGGATGATGCACTGTGAGGGCAAACTGCCACTACTCCTTGTATATGTGCTGATGAAGGTCTTATTAATCTTCAAACTCTACTTAAAGGTCCAGCGTAGCATTTAGGATGATGTTATCTACTAATATCAGTAATGTAACTATTGTCTTAGGAACTGTTGTATTGATTTTTTGGTTTTGGTAGATCTATAATACATACGTTTGAAAATAAATAAGTCTGCCTTCACCGAGGGCAGAGATTAGTCATTTAAGGAGGATGATTAATACTTTTACAGTAATTCGAGAACAATTTATCGAATCAGAGTCTAGGTTTTTCCCCTCAGGATGAGGATTACCAAAGACCGGGTCGAACAGGTTGAGAAACTCACACTCATACACATTTCTTCTTCCTCAAAATTGTTGAGAAATACTTTATCTCTCATGCCACCAAGCATTTACATGCTGAGGATGAGTCAACTGAGCTAAACATAAATTGGTGGAGAACAACGGTGATATTGTTGTGCTATCGGATTGTTTTGTGTGAGCTTGTGTGTTGGGTTTCAGCTTATGTTTTACACGCTTATTATAGTATGTTTTATGTATCTTAATAGTTTTTTATGTTAAGTGTCACCTGGTGGAAGACCACACAGTTTACCAGGTGATACTTCACAGAAACTCATCCATAATGAGAAAAACAGGAAGAAAGAAAGATTTTCCTCTTTCATACTTTAATCAGTTTCGCTGCTGAACACATGAATTAGCTGGACTAAGTGAACTGTCCGTTGCTTTTTTATCGCTCCCCTCTGTCACCCGCTGGGTGCCCCCTCATCTTCCTGTTCCACTACCACTCCTCCTCCACCCCCTTCTCATCTGTCCATCCCTTCTTTTCACTCTCTCTCTCTCTTTCTCTCTCTCTCTCTTGCTTCCCAGCTTCCCCTCCTCCTTCTCACATACATGATGTATCACCTGTCCGTATGTGTGTGTGTGTGTGTGTGTGTGTGTGTGTGTGTGTGTGTGTGTGTGTGTGTGTGTGTTTGTCTCGGTGCCCGATGGGGTTTTAGCCACTGGAGCTCTTTGACTTGAGGACAAGCGTTGTCTGTTCATCGCTCATCTAAACACACACACACACACACACACACACACACACACACACACACCCTCTCTCTCTATCGCTCTCTCTCTCTTCAATCAACAGCTCAACTCCTATCTCAAATTTCAGTGTGGGACCGAGAACATCTCTTTCTCCCTCTCTCTCTCTCTCCCTCCCTTCTTTTTAGCTCCTGTCTTCCTTCACCTGAGTTATCACACACTGTTAACTCTCGAGTCCTCTTCTCCCGTCCAACAACTTGGCTCCATGTCATCAGGTTCTTCAACTGACCCATATTCTTGTTCCAGCACATAATGAGGTTGTTACTCATGGTTATTACCATTTCCACCCCAAGGGAGAGAGATAGAGACAGTTTAGAGACTATTTTCCATCTACTGTCCCTCATCACACTCAAGAAGATTATGTCAAGTCACAAGTAATTCTTTTTTGTCCTCGTCCAGGACATTAGCACAATGCTGGTCTTTGAACAAGGCGCCAGTTCGCTTAAAACAATAATAACTTTAAGACAAATGCTTGCAATTACAAATAGCCCTGAGGTGAATATCTGCACTGAAAACAACATGGAGCCGAGAGAAAGTGAAATCCCAAAATAATAACTACCTGCCCCGTAAACTACTGCTATGATGGATTTCCCCTGGCTAGAGCTGACAAAACTGCTATGAGCTTAAAATATCTATTAAATCTCTTGAGTTTGGTGAGGGGAGGGCAACATGGGAACACTATGTGTGTGTTTGTGTGAGTAAGAGAGGGAGAGAGAGACATAGATGATAATTAGTGGTGACTCAAGGCTTCCCTGACCATAATCCCCTGAACAATCTACACTCATACAGGCGTTCACTAAAACCAATTACCAACAGAGGAGGAGGAGGAGAGGAGGGTACTAAAGTATTATTATATTAGTATTAAATAACAGTTAAATCCCTTTTTTTATTTGGTAAATAACACAGTTGTGTATTACTGCCTTCGCTGGGCAGGAAGTGTTGTCCTTAAACGTAGAATAAATAGTGCAAAAAACAGGGTCAACAGCATGCAGCTTATGCATAACAACAAGTGATAAAATAGTGGACTTGCCTCTCTGTGTTTACAGAACACAACAAACAGTATATTTCAAAAGCAGCCTATTTATGCCAGGACTGCTCATGCTCTTAGAAATGTTAATTGAGCTTTGATTCAGGACATGGCTAATTAGCCCTGTATGACTCTCTGCTATGTCTTTTGTGTTCATATGTGTATCGGTTTCAATATGGAAGTCCAGATTTTGTGTACAGTAGATCCAGTATGTGTCACTGTGGTATTGTGCAGAGCTCATCCTCTGTTCCCTTGAATGTATGGTTAGCAGACCACAGAGCTCTGAAGAGCCTTTTTACAGCTTATTCAAGTCGGTCCACTATATCATGTGAGCTTCTGTTAGTTTAGCTTATTGTGGCTTATGACTGAAGATCTAGTATGAAACTAGACAAGAGAAAAACGAACAGCAGGCAGTTCACTGTGGGCTCAGCTGTCATTTGGTGCAAGCTAGTTATAGTTGTCATTTTGGTTGGCATGGTCAGTGTCAATATAAATCCTGCATGCTGTACATAAACTATTTCTTAAATTATTTCTTTATCCTATTTGTACTGTTTAGAACTCACAGAACACTTGGCTTATATATAGAACTTTTATTTATGCTGTTTGGCATTGGTGCTTTTTATATACACATGGATTTTTTTCTACATACTTGAGTACATGAGAGTCCCGTCTATTCTTTCATCTGTATTTGTTCGGCCTTGCTGTTCTTAGCTGTTGCTGATGTCTATTCCCGTGTAAGTGCACTGAAAGCAATAAAACAAGAAAAACAAATTCTTTGTATATGTACATGTCCAATAACGCTGATTCTGATTCTAGTTGAGACCAGCAGTCAGTATATATTGAATGAAAGCTCTGAAATGCAGTCTATAAATCCCATTAATCTGTCACATTGTTCAAACGTCTATGAAAATTGATGCTGTCAGACTAGACTGTCAGATTAGGACATTAAAATATTGCACTGCATGTCATTGGTATATCTCCAGCACCTTGAGGTTGGAGCAACAGTTTCTCATGTTACACACCGTTCAAGAGCAAAGAGAGTTTTTGTTGAAGATGGAGGAGCAGGAAGGAGGTGAAGGAGAAACACCAAAGTGAAAGAGGGGGGGAAAAAAAAGATTTGAGTCTCTTGCCTCATTCCCTACAAACTTGTAATGGAGGTTTGATTAGCAAGCATGTAATGTACTTTACCCCCACGGATGGACACAGAGAGGGAGGAGGTGGGTGAAAAGAGGCGAGGGATGGAGGGCGAGGTATAGCAGGAAGGAGGAGGAGTGTATATAGGCTGCCCTCTCAGCAGGTCTCCTCAACTCCCCTCCTCCCTTTACTTTATTCCTAAACTCCTTCAGACCAGAACTCAAGTTTCCCCCATACTCAAAAACCACCAGCTACCATCACCTCCTCTGCCTACACACATACACACACACATTAAAGCTTAACGCCATCTCTTCACCACCTCCCCCACCCCCCCATAGCTGCACCATGCTGTGTAAGCGGTGGGTGTGGGTGGGGTAGCATGGGGTTGGAGGTCAGAAGCAGGAAGAGTTTTTTTTTTTCTTTTGGATCGCCTGCCCCCATTAACAAACTGCACGCAGGAAGTTGTTTGTGCACAGACACAATGCAAGTTTATTTGAATCCAGCAGGGAAAAGTCGCCTGTGTTGTCACTCAGCTGGTTTTGGGGTTAAAGGCTAAAGAAAATGTTGAGGTAGCATCCATCAGTGTGTTGCTTTTACTGACAGAAAAGGATCAGAAACTAAAAGTCATCAGGAAGGACGAAAAATCCCCACAAATGTACATCTAAGCTCCACTATGCCTCTCACAATTAGGTTCAAATGTTCGTGTTCTTCTGTTTTTATTTGACTTTCTGTGAAATGGTGTACTTTGAATTTTTTTTTTAAATCTAGTTTCCAGATAAAATTCAATCCCAGTGGCCAGACTCTGAGTTCATATAGAAGAATACTATTGTGGACTGTTTGAAAAGCCTCTTTTAACTTTTGCAAAACTTTAAACACTCCGTTCTTTTGTTACAGCACATCCGGACTTTACTATCCTATTTCAACATGAGGTACTTTGAATGGCGGCAAAACACAATCAAAATGTCCTTCAAAATGAGTCACCATCCATGTTTCCTCCAAGCCAAATGATACAACATGAAAATACATCATGTGAATAGTCATTTAACCTTTTAAACATCACGATAACCTCCTGAATCTGAAGTTTTCACAAAAACTTAAAGTAAACTTTAAAAATTTTTTTTATTTAAAATCCAAACAATACAAAGTATCTCTCCATCCTCCCGTGCCTCCCACCACGACAGATCAGTGTTTCTCTTTCCCCCTCTGCCTCACTGTGCTGTCGGCTCAGGGTGTGAGCAGAACAACGTTAATGTGTGGAGACACCTGACAAGCCCGCTGGCCTTTAGGGCTCAGCCTAATCACTCTGGACCCAAACCCATCGGGAATTAAACCTGCAAAACCAAACAGTCGCTGTGGGAGCTGGCTGGCATCTGCTAGGGGGCCACTCAAACGGCTGCTGAGGGAAAGGACGTTGCAAGCTGCATGTCAGTGAAAATGTGTTGTTTCAAGGGAGCTAAATCAAAACCCGGAGTGGATTTATATGCAAACCTGCAGTGCAGACAATGCAACAGTGGGAGATATAAGTTTTTATTTTAGAAATGTATGGTTTTCCTAACAAAGTAGGGCATTGGAAAGACCATTTATGTGCATGCTGGCTGCAGGACTATTTTCTATTTTTTGGGGGGGGATACATCACAGGGATTCAACTATTGCTACCTCATTACGTTATTCTGTACAGGACATTGATTTTTAACTGTGACACTACATCTGACAGCGTTAAGGCCTCAGGCTTGAATGCTGCACACATCTACAAACACACCAATGTGCCATTGTATTAAAAAATGTGCAGAAAATTATAATTCTGTATGACCAGACAGAGTCTTATAAATGCTGGCTTATGACTACATGAAGGATGTTTGACAGCTAGAGGCCAAGAGTCAGTGTAAAGATGTCGCTGTAATGTGTTTGAACATTAAAGCCCCCTTTTCACCATTCAGAGTACAGTAGTGCGTTAACTTTAAAATTAATGGGGATTTTCCAGTATTTAAAGTACAGTAGCTTGTTAACTCTGGTATCTGTTAAGCCACGCAGGGCCCCTCTCCACTCTCTCTCCCTCCAGATGCCCTCATTAATTTTAGATTGGCTCTAAATGAGTCTCCTTCATCGTGGCCGAGGTTTTCTAAATTAGATTCATTTATATTTAAATTGTGAAACAGGCGTGGTTAATGAGAGAATCATTATTTTTGGGGGTTATTTCAGATGGGCTGATAGTTGGGCAGCTCAGTGCTGTGTGAAGTGGAGCCACCAGAGGAGGGACACATGGAAAGCACAGCATTTGGGCATTTCATTTTCTCTGGGTAAGACTGAAAATCACCTGTGAGTTCAAAATAAAAGCATTTTGGTTGTCAGTGAGTTTAAAGTAAAGTTTAAAGTGGAGGATAAATAAGAGTGGATAGATGTTATATCTGAATGGTTTGGTTGCAAACTTGTAATAAACTACATTTATCTATTTTTTTACCTTATGATGGGAGAATATGCAAAGTGGAATATCCTTGTTTGTTTATTTTCCTAACACGTAATTTAACACTTAAACTGATGTGCCATTTTCAACACATCTATGTAGTTTTCAGCTGCCCTTATGTGCCAAAAACGCATTACAGAACACACATGTTGGTGTAAAAGGTGCCTCTATTGACACATGATGCTCTGACAAAGCAGCGGGACGTCTCTCGACCTAAACTGCCAAAATTAGAGTGTTGAAAATGTCACATCTAAGGAAAAGAGGACGTGAGGTGGAACAACAGAGCTTCCCTTAACTTCTGCCCCCATGAACCCATCCATCCTTCTCATAAAAAAACGCAAATCACACCGCGCTTTACAGCTGTACATCTCCCCACAAGGCGTCTCAAAACTCTCAGCGTCCTATGGCAACCCCCAGCTTCTCCCCGCCAGGAATTTGACTGTTAGGAATCTAAGTGCCAGGCGTTTAAAACCTGAGGAATGCTATTGTTCTGGTCACAGCTGCACTAGTGCTGGCCTGGCTACTGCTGCCACTGTGTGTGTGAGTGTGGGCGAAGAAGGGGGGGAGGAGGAGGAGGAGGAGGAGGAGGAGGAGGAGGAAGCAGGGCGGGAGGAGTTGAAGGTGTGAAAAAGGCAACTTTACGTGTTTCCAGTGCTCTGCGGTCTCATGACAAAGCAGCACATAGTTGACAGCGAGTTGACACATTCCTCAGGCCTGGCTGGTTGCAAAGCTCTCTCCACCCTCTCCCTCCCCTCGCTCTTCTTCTATCTTCCTGCAGCATCATATGCCCCACTTCATGTCTCAGTTTTGTTTGCAAATCAGATAAACGTACATAACACACACGTTCAGAACTCCAGAAAACACTGGCGCATGCATGCATGGACAAAGTGGAGGATTCAGGCACCTGGAAGTTGAGTTAGTGTGGGTGTGTTCATTCTCAATCTGCTGTACAGTAGTTGGGGTTAAAAAATATATTGCGGCTTCTTAGAAAACATATTTTAGTCTGCATTTGATTCTGGTTAGTTTGACTTCTTGCCAATAAATCTGAGCACCTGCTTATCAAATGTGGAGCTATTGCACATCTAGGAAAGATGTAATGTGTGGTGCGATCTGCTGAGATAACACATTAAAGGTGGTCTTAGATTGAAATTAAAAGCAAAATAAAAACATTTCTTTCTTCCTGCATTTTAAATCAGTTCTGCTCTGTTTGTGGTTTAAACTAGATTTTTCTGGATCTGGTCTTCTTTGGTGGAGTTTGTTCAGTTGTCATGGAGAACACTCAGTTGAATACTCAGTTCAGACTCATGTACTTGGGTCATGCAATAAGAAGTGGGCTACAGTGTATAGTGTCTACAGTTTTTTAATAAACTATGACTATGAATCTATGAAGCACATTGTGGAATGAAATGTGTTATATACTGTAATAAAGTTTTGCCTGATTGATTTATATTATTTAAATACGTCACAAATAAAACCAATAGTCTTTTTCTTATTACCTGGCCTGCACAATATTCCATGATATTCTTTATGTATTTTTATGTCCTTGTCACTGAAAAAATGACTCAATGTCTGATGTCATGTCAATGACTGACCGTGGCCATAGTTTGATCTCTTTTTTGTCACTACACCACTGATGAACATGCAGCATGTTCTCTGTTGTCTGTAGATTTACAGGACCCTTAGCTCTGTTTTATTTATACATACATGTACATATATATATATACACACACACATTTATATATATACACACATATATATATATATATGCACCAGGAGTTGAAGCAGAAGCAACAGTAGTGAGGTGGCAGGGATCCCCTCTCTCTCTCTTTCTTTCTAGTAATTACCATCCAGCTGCTTGGAGGAACAATGCTTGGCTCTCTTCCAGACGGCTGACTTCATACACTCTGTGCCACGCTCAATTTGGAGCGCAGCGGAAGCTGGGCATGACTGGCACCCTCCAGGGCATTGCTGTGTCTCTCTATGGGACACACTGTGTGTGTGAGTGTCTTTGGGTGTGTTCCCTAAACCTACCAGTTCCCATTTGCCATCCGGTTCATGCATTGTCCTGGTGTCTTGATCGAGTCTTCACTCTTCTCTTATGTCACTGGAGAAACAAAACAACATAAAATAATTAACAAAAAAGTGATGATCAGACTTTTATACAGTGTAATTGATTTCGTTGCAGATTCTTAACAGCACACTGTTGTTGGTCGTTAGTAGGGGAATCCTCATGCATAAAGGAAACAATGCATTATATTTTCCTGGTTTGTTTGCAGTGATGGCCAACCAGAAAAGAAAGATTGCTACCTTAAGAAGGCCAGACTTGTTTGACAAACCACAAAGAATTATTCATATTTTCAATGTATTTAGTAGAAGTGATTCATAGGAAGCAGATTTTTAAGACTTAAGAGTCTTGGTGCAAAGCTGCTGGGACTAAAAGGTCGTAGATCACGGTAAAATCCTTGCACACCCACAACAGTTCCAACTGCTTCCTGATACAAAGTTGTGTTACCAGGCAACAAGTACCATTCAGGCCAGTAACTCACTGACTTTCTTCCCTCCGTGCGCTGCAATAAAGTTTAGATGCAGAAAGTTAAAGTTGACTCTTTGGTGTTGTGTTAAACTGAAGTGAAGCTTTGGCTAAAACTAATGTGGCTGCAAATCTACCAGTAGCAATTTGAATATGAAGGACCCTCATTTTACGGGTCAAAGGAAGCTATTGTTGCCCCACATGCATAGATGCATGCATATGTGTGTGTGTGTGTGTGTGTGAATCTGTGTGTGTACAGTACCCACTCCCACCCCACTCCAAACTTGGCTGAATAGGGTGCAGCACGACCCGGCTCTTCCTCCCGCAGCACAATGAGGACCTGTTTGGGTCCAGTATGCCCAGTTACCCAAATCCCTGTGCCCAAAAAAAGCAGCACAAACACACGCACACACACAATCACACACACTACCAACAGCAGTCTGTCCCCTACTGTTTTCTACAGAAGGGCATTTAAAGAGCAGAGACAAACAGCAACAGTTGCTAATTGTTGTGTAACAGTTCATCATGGAGATATCAGCAATAAACAGAAAGCCTTACAGTTCTTTCAGACAGTCACACCACCCAGTTGACATGTTCTTAAGACAATATATATGAGTGCCAAGTCATTTTATTTACACACTACACTCTTTTAATGGAAACAAGCAACCACGTTGGTGACTTTTGCACCAATGTTAAGAAAATAGTTTTCTAGTTTTCCTTCTTGGGAAGCTATGTAAGACATAAAATGTCTTTTTATTATTTGACTACAAGGATCATTTTTTATTTATTTTTACTATAACAATTAAGAGACTACTTAAAGGGTTTAACATTAACATGTTGCATTCAGTGATGGAAGTTTTTGAAGGTTCAATAAGTACGTTTCCATCCACCTGCGAATAAAAATTCACTTTGAAAAAGTGAAATTTTGCTAAATGTTTTTACGCTTTCCAGAGTTAGAAAAGTCGGAAGACTTACAGTTCATGAAACTTTGAAGAGGCCTGAAGAGATGATAGATGGTGGTAGGCCAAAACATCAGATCTGTGTTCACTGTAGTGTTCCACAAATTATTCATTTCCATCATGGTTTCTACATCGTTTAACATCATTTGAAGATTGGCGTGACTCTTTTAATTACATCCTGTTGTATACTGATTCTATTCCATATAAGTCATGATTAGTAAATGTGGTACACACATGACTGTAGAATTAACCAGCTGCCTCCAGCTGTTTATCTTGATGTTAATAGAGATAACAGGCATTCATTTGCATTTTGTTGATTTTCGTGAAATTCAGTTAAGCTTTGCATCAATGGAAGCGGATGGAAACCTGACTAAAGATTATAGATATGATTGTAATAATGATAAAATGTTTCTCCCATGTTTTCATGTGTGAAACACTATACGCCCATCCACAACATCCTCCTTCACAGTATGACACTTGTCTCTTTAGATACTTCACATAATGTTGGCACTGGACTTAAAGTAAGTGACACACGTTTTTTATTTGATGGAAATGTAATTCTTTGTAGACTTAGTTGGTTTGTATTTATAAAGGGCATGTATAGCATGATCAAACATAAAGAAAATAGTGTTTATAATGGTGTATAACACAAATAAATTAAAAGGTATGTGAGCAGTCTGTCATATGGGTTTGATCTGACTTCCTCAGCCCTTAAGATAAGCATTTCCATCAAACAGCTTGTTCTGTGTTATCTAAACAGTATATTCATATGAACTCCACCACGAATACAATAACAGTAATGTCATTCCCCATTTGCAAAGCATGTGTCTGAGGCTGGTGCAGCATGGCAGAGGGCCAGGCCAAAGCAAACAGAGGTGTGTTTCTGATTTGACTGCCCACTCACTGCTGTTACACAGTTGATACAGAGACACAGCGAAGTGTCGAACAAACGCTTGTATTTCTGAAGACTGAGTGAAAGTTTTAATGACTTCAGCCAAAGTTTGTGTTGGCTTTACTTTTCTAAAACAGAACTGAACACTTGATTTTGAAGTATTTAATAGTAGATTTTGCATTGCTTAAAAGTTCCTTTACAGTTAATTAATTTTACCTCCCAAAGTCAAATTTATCTTACTGATTTTCTGTGTTGGGGTGTCATTCAGCTCAGTTGGTAGAGCAGCCGCCCCATATACGAAGGCTCAGTCCTTGCCGTGGCAGCCCAGGGTTTGAATCTGACCTGTGGCTCTTTCCTGCATGTCATTCCCCGTCTCTCTCTCCCCACAGTCCTGTCACTCTTCAGCTGTCTCTATCAAAATAAAGCTCGAAAAGGCCAAAAAAATAATCTTAAAAAAAAAAGAAGTTTCCAACAGTTGTATGTAACGTATGTGTGTGGATATGTATTAATTTATGTGTATTTCTGTGCGTGTGTGTGCTTGTGTTAACGACAGCAAGCCCCCAGGTGGGGCCCCCCACAGTGTCCAGGGGGATTGTGGGTAGTTGGGAGAGGGTTTGGATTCTGGCTTTGTTTGTCTCTGTGTGCTGACATCACTGTGCTGATGGCACCAAATCCCCCATTCTACTGCACACAGCACTTTCTATACAAAAAACACCAACACACAGACACACACACTAACACACATGGTACAAGTAATGCCAACTTGGCCAAAAAAAAAAAAAAAAAACGCTCTCCCTTTTTAACACAAGTGCAGTCCATGTATGCATATGCACCACGCACACACATGCACATGCACACACACACACCTGACACGGGATGCAGTGTGATCATCATATTTGTAGCTATATTTGGCCTCCTGCATGAAGTTGACAAATGTATGTTTTTAAATACATGTTTCACATTGTCTTCAACCTGTTGATAAAGATTATGACCCACTGACACCTCATCTTATCAACATCAACAACTTTGGGCTCAATTAATCATTAAATTGAGATTAGTTGGGCAACTGCCAATAAACTCCATATAGATTTGCTGTTAAACTCTGATAATAATATATAAGACCAGAAGCACAATTATTATTACAGCATTTATTACATCACAATTACTACAAACATGGCCCGTTAAACATAAAACAGTTCTATATATTGAGTCAGAGAGTTTTAGCATTTCTTCAGAGTACCAGCCATTAAACTGATTGTTGTCCAACACACACACACACACACACACACACACACACATGCTATTTGCTCATAAGCTCAGCTATCTGACTCTGTCTTTACATAGGCTGGTTAAACATTAACGGGAAGCCTTTCTCTTCCCTACAGTGCTGTCTTTGGTATGTATGGAGCTCAGAGAAGGGCGGGAGGAGTCGGCTCGACAAAACACTTCCTCTCAGGCCTGGAGGAAGTGGGTAGTCTGAACTGTTGGTGGCATCCGAGAAACCATTTAACTGTTGTTAAATGTTTTCAGAACACGTCTTATGTTTCCGCTCACAGTCTGATGCAGAGTCTTTGTGTTTGATGATTATTTTTTAAGGAGGATGAATGAGCAATCAACGTGTATATGCACAAGCATCAGTGATCCTCATGTGGAAATCTTTTCTTGATATAGGGTTTCAGTGTCCTGCTCAACGACACCTCAAGAACTTAGTGACACACTTTCAACCTGCATCCTTTAGTTGAATTGCAGTCTCTAAAACCACTCAGCCTCCCTGATGCCCTGCTATGGGTCTGTAGTTTGTAGGGCATATGGGGGCTTAATATGGACAAACTGATACATATCTGCACACACACACACACACACACACACACACACACACACACAAACAAGAGATACAAAAAAAGGCATGGCACACATACACAAACACACAAAGTGCTGCTCCTGAGGACCCAGGGAAGCGGTTGGGATGGACCCAGCACTCAGAGCCACTCAAAGCCAATCAAAGCTGATGATAGCTCCGACATTTACACCACCCATCCACTGCCTCTCTCTCTCCCCCTCTCTCTCTTTCACACACGCACACATGAGGAAAAGATGTCTTCAGGTGATCCCCATCATCACTTACACAAGGAGGGAAAGAAAGAAAAGAGAGGGAGGACATCAAGAAAAGAAAGAATGGTGGAAATGTGCAGTCCGAGCTCTGTGAGGATAAGATGGTGGGGGTTATATATGATGAACTGATGAGGTGGAAGAATAATTCCCATATTCTCATGTGATGCTGAAATGTTGATTCATATTATTCAAAGTAAAAATATTGCAAGAGTTTGCATCTCTCTGCTCTTTCATTTGATGGAGTTTCATAAAAAGTAGTGCTACATTATTCACCATTCCACACATTCAGGATGGCAGCAAGTTACCAGACAAGGCACTGCTAAGAGGAATGCAGGTTTTCCCCGTTTCAATCTGACAATCAGAGCGGTCAAACTTCTCCACCATCAGCCTGAAGTCACTGAAGGTGAGTGTTATCCAGGTGGAGTTCATGAACTAAACTGTCATACTCTCCCAGTTGTAATCTGCGATTCGCTGCAACACCTGATTTGGTCTTACGTGTCTTGCCCTAGGACATTTCGACTTGGGCTCGGGATCAAACCGGCAACCCTGTGATCAGTGGATAACAAAGTCTACCTCCTGAGCCACAGCCCCGCATTAAAACTACGTATATTGTTATAATTACATATGCATAATTGCAGAGCATTTACCATGTTGTACATGATTGCCATACTGACTTTTATGAGGTTAAAGTGTTTTGATGTTCAGTAACTCGTGGGAGTTTGAACTTGTCTGAACATCAACAAATATTCAAAGTTTTATTGCCTTTTAGCGCTCAACTGTTTCCTGCAGTTTCACAGATTCTTCTGTAACTGTGCTCTAAATTACTCTGCAGCACAAAGGAGAACAGGTTTAGTTAAATGAGTGACAGCAAACACAAGTGTCATTAATCAACTTGACTCTAATTATCACACTCCTTAACATAAGAAACAGTTTTTTTTGTTTCTCACAAAAACTTCACTCAGTGCCAAACACATATTTTTTAAGAATCAAAGTGTTTTTACGATCAGTCAGAGACGCCCGATGATTCAAGGTTTGTATTTGTAGGTTAGAAAAGAGAAGTTCATTAACAGGGCACATGTTTATTGTAGCGTATCTGAGTGAACTATGACTTCTCTGACTTCAATCAAAAAAGTAATTACAGTGTAAGTAGAAGTGTTTTTGGTGGTATGTTTAAGTAATATAAGACTGATAGCTTAACAATAAAATCTCTCCTAGCTTTTAAAATGTTTTTAAAAAGCCTCACCACAAACTTCCTCAAAAAAAAAAAAAAAACTTCCAGGATGAGATCCAAAAGAGTGTCAAGCAAAAATCTGTGCAACTATGTACACAAATAGTGATGCATAGCAGTCTACATAAAACTGAACATGAACATAAAAGTTTATCATCGTTAGTGAACAGCTATTCAGGAGTAATCTAGTGCAATAATCTTTTAAAAGTACTTTGACTATTACTGCACCACATATCCCAGAATGCCTCTCAACAACTTTTAAACAAAGGGCCTCAACTTCTTGCATTCGGCAGCCAGACAGAGCGATAGGTCATGATGATAACATGGTGACACAGACAGTGAGTTTTTCAGTGAAAGTGAAAATGGAAGGATTTCCTCTCAGTGATGAGAAAGTTCTTCTGTTTTCCGTAGTCGTAACATTACTCGAGCACACACACACGCATACAATATGCACAGTTGTGTCAATGCTCACTGATACTCAAACCCATTTTCCCAACGGTTGAAGACTTTTTAATAAACTTTTAATGACCACTCCAAGAACACACCCTGTCTGCTGAGTACTGCTTCTCAGCTGCTTCTCTCTCACACACACTCACACACACACACACACACACACACACACAGACACACACACACACACAGAGGGTCCTGTCAGGGCTAACTAAGCGGAGTGGCGGGCAGGGCAGCGTTTGGATTGGCTGGACAGGGGTTGCCGGGGGTTACAGTGGATTTGGTGGACCACCTGCTGAGACTCAGCCGCCAACTGACTGAAAACATTTACATCAGAAACCACCCAGGATAGAGACAGAGGGAGACACAGAAAAAAAGAGAGACAGGAAGTTTAGAAAAGAAAAAGTTTTTACTAATATCTTTCATGGAAACGTTGCTAAAGTCATCACTGCTCTGATAATCTTATTTATAAATCTTACTTTTGTTTTACAGGTGCCAGAAGTGAAATGGCTTTGATGCAGCCTTACTGGTCTTTAGACACAAATCATTAAAGTTAGAGCAGTGTTGTGCCACATCATCCATCCTACAAAAAACACCACAAACCTTTCTAATTTTAGTGCTTTTGTAGTACACAGGAAGGCTCTGGTAGACAGTTGTTTCAGTTTTACAACCTGCTACTCAGTCAGTGTTTTACAGTGTGTGAGACTGAGGGGATTGCACCTGCAGTGGCAGTGTGGTGGCAGTGGAGGTCTTCTGTTCGCATGTTGTCTGGGACTGATGGGGTAAAACTACTTCCCAATGCCTGGAGTGTTCAAGGTGTCCATGTGAGTTTACACACAGCCAGAGCTGTTTATGTGCATGGAGTGAGTTTGGCTCACGGTCAAGGCAACAACAAAGTTTCATTGACAACGGGACAAAAACTTTGGTGACCGTTGGACTTTGGCTGGGCCAGAATTAATGTTTTTTTTGTTTGTTTTTCAGGGGGTGTCCGTCCAGCTGCTGGTCCTGTTCCGGCTTCTGTGTCATACAGTTCCTGACAACATAACTGTACTCACTTTGGATGGTTTGAACTGTCCGCTCACAGCCAGAAGGGTTTGGATTCACACAGCTTAAACTTATTGTTTGTACATGTTGCCATGTACTTAACTTTACACAAATGAGGTATTTTACATGACTTATACATGTACTGCACTACACCTGAGAATCAAATACATTTACTATTAATACAATTCACCATACAACATTTATCTGCCAGCCTAAAGACAGTTAAGGTACCTTATAAATGATGTCTTACACATAAAACATTTTCATTTTATATTAAAATATAACTGAATTTGCATAAAGTAGTTGTAAAGTATAAATTGGCTGTATCACAACTAGCTTTAATATTAGGTTTCTTAAATATTAATGCACCAGTAATAATGATTATCAGGAATGATTTCTGTGTTGGAACACATAAAGGTTTCTATGATACCAAAATACATTTAATTGATAATACTGTTGTACTTTTGAATGCTAAACTTATACTTTACTACTTATTCAAAAGTAAAGTTAACTACATTGTGGTAATAATCAATTTACTCTTACTCTCTTAAGGTGCTCTGGTTTTCTTCTATTCTCCAAAGATGGATTGGATATTTTAAACATGAGTCACTGAGGTTTAAGTTGGTGATCATCATATTAAAGCATTGGAAATGAACATCAGGGTAACTGAAAAAATCCAATTACAACAAAGAGTCATTCAGAGTCAGGTATCATTCATAATCAGCTTAATTTCAGTCCCAGAAATTAAAAAAGTTCTGGCACCACAACTGTTTTAGAGCTTTACAGCTTTGCAGTGGCCTTTGCTCCTCCAAAAACATCTATTCCCCCACCTCATCCCCTCATGTCCAGACCCATATGGGGGTCCCCTCAACACCCCTACTTTCTCTCAGGTCCTGTGTGTGTGTGTGTGTGTGTGTGTGTGTGTGTGTGTATTCTGACCCGCAAACTGACCTCCTCAAACTTCAAACTGAATACTTCTGGCAGTTACCACGACGACAGAGCTCTCCAAGCCTTATCCTACTTACTGAGACGAGACGAGGAGGAGGAGGAGGAGGAGAGCAGGAGCGAGAAAGTAAAGAAAGGAGAGAGGGATAGAGAACATGTGGACAGAGAGAGAGAGAGAGAGAGAGAGAGAGAGAGAGAGAGAGACACACACACAGCAGTAAAGAGAGAGAGAGGGGGGAGGCAGAGGGAGGGCAGCCAGGCAGAAAGCGAGAGTTGCTGCTTTTGCATCTCTGTGTTTTTCATGAGTAGACAGTTTACTGGGAGATTATTCACAGTCTGGTATTTAGCCTTATTAGGCTACTGCTCCCAATACAGACTTCCCCTCCCATCATCCACTGCCACACTGAGGCTGTTTTGTTCATTTCTTTCTTTTCATACAGTTGTATACAGTATATACAACTTTGATTTAATGCTTTTAACTTACAATAGAGCTATAAAGTGGGAAAAGTTATTTTGGGCCTCCGGAAGTACCTGTTGTTTCTGCATAGGTAATATTAAGTGGGTCGCTTCCAAAGCTTGAATGGAGCTGAAAGACACTCTTTCAGTTGTATCATCACTGCAAAAGATGAGCAAGTGTAATAGAAAATATCTGTTTTCTGTCAAAACAGTCAAAGGTAGTCAGTAAGAAACTTTTAATCAATTCTGCTGTGTATGCTGCTAATGGCAGTCTGAAACTAAGCTTACAGTTTAAATCAGTTTACGGTCATACGCTGGATCACATTTGGACAAGTCCTCCAGTCGAATGACACTGTAAAACAACACATACAGTAAAAAGGGTTTCCTGATCTGACACTGCTGTGGTTAATGTGATGGCACAACAACAAAGTGGTCATGGTTGGGGAAACAATGCCGTTTTGGTCTCAAACATCACCTTTGTAGGTGGTTCAAATGATAACTACTTGGTTAAAAGATGTCACCGTTTACTGTCAGTAAAAGGAGGAAGGTCCAGTGTTTTGTCAGCCATCCAGCCGCCTTGGCCTCCTTCATCTGTGGTCTCACCATCACACTACTCCTCGTGCTGGACAGTCATAACTCCTACAAGCTACTGGAAAAAAAATCCTCCTGATGACAGTCTTACTTTGGATGAGTTCAGCACTTATGGTGCAATTTTTGTTCACAACTGTAATGACAGAAAAAAAAGCGTTTTAAATTTACTGCAGTTCTGATTTGCACTTTTGATTGGCTTCTTCTCCATAGCAACCACATCCAAGGTTAATGGGCATTGCAGTATTTAGAGCTATCCACTGTTCCAAACACACAGCAAAAAAACTAAATGTTTTAAGTTGAAATATTTAAACTGATGGCCACCATACAAACCTGTTCTAGTACTGTCCAGAAGCCTCCTGAATATCGGAAATATCATTTAAATAAAACTTTGAAATAAGAATTTACAAGATAATTCTACTCAGCTCTACAAGAACCATTTAAACTTAGTTTTTCTTGAATGTACGTTTAAAGAACTGATCTTTATTGAATCATTTACAGCTTCTTTTGACTTCATTTTTTCGTGTGAACCAACAATTTGAACTATTTCAGGATGCACTTCTTCACAAGCTGTAAACTACGTAGTGTATGACATTTTATTGCTAATAGCTTCCTTCAAGTGCCATAGAGAACTCCCTCCATGCTGCTAAATATCCTGTAGGCTCGTTAGAAAACATGGCCAGAGGGTCATTCCTGCTAACAGATTCAAGCACAGCCAGAGTCCTGACAACTAGACTAAATGAGTGTGTGTGAGGCCGAGAGAAAGAAAGAATGAGTTAAGGAAACATCATTGTGTGTGTGTGTGTGTGTGTGTGTGTATATATGCAATTGTAAATGTTTGACTGTGTGCTTGAGCCTTGAGAAGCAAATTCACAGAGATGTGACGGAAACGGCGACTCAAAATCAATAGTCTCCGTGTTTGTGTGCCCAGGCTGGCTGTCACTCACCAGCTCAGAGACTGAAGTGATTGATCCATCTCTGCTTTAATCTGTGCTCAACAGCCTCACCTGGCTCGTTCCCAAGGCCACACACTCTACGTGCACAGAGCAAGCCAAAACTCTCAGTACTGGGACAGTTGGCAGTGGAAAATGTTGCCAAATGTCCCGTCTGTCCCAGTACTGCCAGTGTTGTTGATTCACCACACACATAGGGACGTAACGTGTCGTGTCCCTGACTACCTTTTCTTGTCCTATCCTTCCCTCTCCTGTCCAGCAATGTCCTGTCTTCCTGTCCCTTGCTGCCTTGTTTATTGTGACCTGTAATGTCCTATGACCCCATATTGTCCAGTCTTATGGTGTCCTGTTTGTCATATTCTACAACATCCAGTTCTGATCTGGCCCATCCTGCCCATACCTGTCCTGGGTTGTCCTGCCCTGCTCCGTCTTGTCCTTCTCTGTCCTGTCCTGGAATGGCTTGCTCTATTTTGTCTGTCTTGATCCATTATGCTGTCTTGTCTTGCTTTTCCTTTCCTGTCCAGTGAGGTCCAGGTTTATCTTGTCCTGTCCTGACCTATGACAACCATCCATTTAATGTCCTCTCTTAAACTATCCTGTACTGTCTTGTAATATAATACTCTGTCCTGTACTTCATTTGCACTTACAATGTACAAGCCAATTTACTGGCAAGAAATAAATTGCACTTTGAACATGAAGGCTGTTAATAGAATCTTTCATAAAAGTTTCCCCTCCATCAACACGAAGCTGAGACCCAACAGGGCACCACAGTGTGCTAAAAAGCTCCAATCAAATTTCCTCTTCCACATTAACCTTCCCTTCACCTCATTCAAATGATTCAAACAGTTTTGCGAGCACAGCTTTTAATGTGCGGAGCTTCTCACACTCACAACAGTGTGTTCTTTGTAAAGACATTTTCTACACAATTTCTGTGTGGGATTTGTTGGATAAAATCTTACATCTGCCTCTTGTTCTTGCATATTTTTGTTGCTATATTCAGTCAATTTTATGTCCTGTGCTGACCTTTCCACTTATATTTATATCTATATATTTTTTTAATGCTCTGATAGATTTGTCTGTTAGTCTGTTTTCATCATGTTCTTTTTTGGTACAAATTTGCTGGATTTTGAACTTTTCTGATCTATATTGTCTGCCGTCATTTTGCATATTTTACATATGCTTTGTGTAGATTATACTGTAAATTAGTTTACTGTTTCTATTTAAATATATTTTAAAGGAAAATAATGTTTTCGCTGCATTTTTGTCATCATTCTTTCATTACACTAAACTCTTACTCACAAAGTTAATTGGACATGGAGTAAAACTAAGGGAATGATAGCCCAAAATATTAATCTGAATATGATTTGTCATTTTTTTAGTGACAAATTTAGTCACTAATCAAGTTTTCTAGACTGAGTCGGATGATTTAATCTGTAGTAGCCACTTGTATACAACTTTATTATGTTGGTTGTCTTAATATAAAATATGAACCTTGTAATAGAGATGATAAATGGCAGCTGGGAACATAAACTGCAGGCTCAGTCCTCCCTCAGGGCTGTGCTGTGCATTTGAGCTCCATCAGTCGGTAAATCGCTAAATGATCCAGGTTGTCATTTAATCAATATGAACAGGCGGCAGCTGTCACACATCATCGTGTCCCCCGGGGGTCATTGTGAAGGCGCAACATAGAAAACATAAGTGTGTTTGTGTGTGTCTCTGTGTTTTATTCGATCCATTTTTCATAGAGTTTTATTGTGACAGTCTGGCTAAATGAGGACTCTGGTTTTCTCAGGCTCTGAGGTAGATATTAAAAGAAGCACTTATTTCATTTAACGCTAAAATGATTTGTTGATCAGTCAATTAATCAAATGACTGAAAATTATTCTACAATTATTTTTATAATCATTTAGGTCATTTATCATGCAGCTGATTACAGCAACTAAAATCAGCAAATCTCACATCTCATTTCTGTTTTATTTCATTGTACCTGTTTAATTTCAACTTGCAAATAAACATTTTACACCATTTTATGAATTGGATTAATTGGAAAAACAATCAACATATTAATAAATAGGAAAAAATAGTTCGTTTGGAGCAAATTAAAGGTTTAAAAGAATCAGTTTGTTGAGTTGTTAACTCAAATAGAGTTCTGCACTATATTAAAAAAAAATACAATGAATCCTGTTATACAGTAAAATGTTATTCCATAGCATCCAGTATCTCCATATTATGCATTGTTTTCTTGCAATAATTCTGACAGACAACAGAGTCAATGACAGGAAAGGTTTCAGGATGTTTTAAGACTGCAGGGGGTATTCCTCTCCTCTTTCCTCCCCTCCTTTCCTTTCTTTCCTCTTCCTTTCCTCACCTCTCCTAACGTGAGACAGTGAAATCTCATCCAGCCACTCTGCCTGCCCTTATAGCCAGCAGGGAGGGACATGTCATTTCACTTGTGTGCATGTGTGTGTGTGTGTGTCCCTTACTGCGCAACACACAATGACGAGAGCAGAGGGAGGAGGCAGGCGAAGGGGGGGGGGGGGGGGGTGACAGGGCTCTGATCTCTCAGATAGGGAGATAGCCACCTGATTCAAATGGCTCGCTTGTTCCCGGCAGTCACTTGATCGGCGTGTGAACTGACTCCTCTCTTATTTACAATCAAATGCTGCTGCACTGACCTGCCCAACCCAGCCCAGGCCAGACCTGTCTCTCTCTCTCTCTTTCTGCCCTATATTTGCCATGTCTCTCTCTCTCTTTCCCTCCTTCCCTCCCTCCATCCCTGACACACACCTACGCACACATACAGGTGTACTCAGAAACGCTGTGATGGAAACTTCCATACATGAGGCTAGAAGTGATTTTTTTTTATGAATCGTGCCGTTTGTTCAGAGTAAATAGAGGAAAGGCGAGTTCTGGAGCAGAGTGACAACAACAGAAAATTATATTTTTAAAAAAGGATATCTGGGATTACGATACAAACATAATGTCTCAGGAAAAACTACAGAATTTGACTAAAAGTGAAAGATTGCACAGTTACGTTCAGTTACATTAGCTACAGAGAAAGACATGATTGGTTTCCTGAAGAGAAAAGATGTGATTTAGGTGAAATGACTGAAGACTTTTTTGGCAGCATCTTTGATTTGTGGTGCAGAAGAGAGAGACAAAGTCCTTTGTTAGATGATGATTATATTCATGTCTGACAAATGTTTCAATAATGCAACAGTGGTGACTATAGTCCACATGGGCTTGCGCATGACACACAATGACATAACCCCACTAACTAAATGAATATATACAGATTAAAGCAACATCTTTCAACTTCACATCTAAAGATTTTGGTCATAATGAGCAAATATTCTTATTTGAGCCATTTGCTTTGCTCCTGTTTAATGCACTGTGCCACGACTTTTTACTGCAGGAACCACATTTCCTCAAGTGACTGAAAAAACTTCTTCTAATCTAATCTGATCTAATCTAATCAAATCTGATCTAATCTAATGATAAGGTGTTTTAACGGTTTATACCTTCTCTTCATAAGATTTTTCCAAGACACTGTGCTGCACTGATTTATTACCCTTCCTGCAAACAAGTTTTAAACTTTTCACTGTTGAGTTTATGGGAGAAATAATTCAGAAAATTACGTTTAAAAAAAGGAATATATATAAGTCCTCATTGTAGAAATTTGTAACTTGTGGAAAATAACAGATGCTCATCTAAAATTCCTCCAAATGTGCCCCAGTCTGAGTCAGGGAGAAACAACTTCAGTCTACCGCATCTGTCTGCCTGTCTGTCTGTAACTGTCCTGTCTGATTATCTCTCCCAGTTGGCCCCGAGGGGACACCCACACTGAAAGAGGCCACTCTTCCATTCAACAACAGCTTCTGTCAGAGAGACGGAGAGAAGGGAGAGGGAGACCTCAGAGTCACCAGCTCCAGAATAGCCTGATAGTGACTGATGCAATCAATCGAAATCTACACTACAGTCAACATGATCGACTGGGAACACGGTTTTACGCTTAATAAAAGGAAAATCTCTGCAGCAGATGCAGAAATGTAAAGACAGAAGGGTCCGTGCAGTCTTCACTTTTCATTTTTAGTGAAGAAAAACAACCAGTATTTAAACCAAACATTGTTAGCTGTTTATATACTGTGTCAACACACTATTTCAATACATGGAAAACATATCTGCCTGACTCATATCAGCTACAGCAGCATCTGAACGAGTCAAAACAAACTGATATAGATATTTAGTCTAAATGTGGTCTATGTTAGATTACTGATGTGAGATACTGTATAATCTGTATGATGACAAGACGTCTGATGACAAGACATGAACATGAATTTTCATATTATGCCATTATCATCATCTTAAAGATTAACGGTGCCTGTAAATCAATTATGTAACGGCTTTTATGAGCTGTGATGTTAAATGGTTAATAATTAGGTGGAAATCCCTCCTTGACGACAACCCGTGATGGGCACTGCTACTGATTTTTAATGCTGCTGTAGGTGTGACTGAGAATATGAGTATTTTTGAGTTATTTCACTTTTTCTGAACAATTATTGAAGGAACTAGGAAAACAGGATTCAACCAGACTGTACAGTTGCAATTTTAGAGCCAAAATTTAGAAATGGCGATTAGCCAACAGGTAGAATGCAATGTAAGTAAACCGGAGGTCTGCGGGTCAGATGAATAATTCACCACTGAAAGAGATATGACATTTCCACATGGGGGAATGTAATCTGGGGTGATGTTCTGTGTGTCAACATGATTTGCTAGAGCAGCCTAGTATCTCAGCACTGAAGGGTCTAAATTCATCTGCACGAGGTCCCCGACACAAAAACATTTGGCAAATTTGACATTTAAAGGATGCTTTCATCCACTTTTATCTGATGTGCCGGTTCTTGAGGAGAGGAGGAAATAAGTACAGACTGAAGGAAAACACAAGTGGGGGGTGTGTTGTCTGATGTATGTACAGTGTGTGTGTGTGTGTCTGTGTGTGTGTGTGCGTGTCGCTGAGAGTGCTGTCATGTTGATGCCACTGACAAAGCCTTTGAACAACTACAGTATCCCTGTGACACTTTGTAATGTAAGACTACCCTTAAAACACATGAACGCCTTTGTCATGTGGGTTTACTTAAAAAAACAAAACACACCTTACAAGTGTCATTTAATGACATAACACTGATGATCTCAATTCCAAATATTTAAATTTGCCTTAATTGTTTATTTAACATATTTGCAGCCATGGCTGGAGAGTAAAGTCTGTACAGCATCAACAGTGATAGTCTACACATATTGTTATAATGTTAAGTAAAACTTTGTGTTTAAAAAAAAAAAAAACACAGTAAACTCTCTTACATGTCATAAAGGTATGTTCAATTTGAATATGTATTGTTTTTCAAACACAGACCTTTAGGTTTCATTTATAACTCTTTAATGAATTCTTCTATTTGATGAGAATTACTCATTATGATTTTCTAATGTGATAACATGTTTTAGAAGACGATGATGGATGTTTCTTCAGGATTATTTCTGAACTTTGTCGACTTCAATAAAACTGAAAAAGTCAACAGTTCAGTACACTTCAATAGATTTCTACAAATAGGTTTCATGTTATCATTATTATTACACATAAGGCACTGCATTAAAGCTATGTCAACAAACCTTATGCGTAATGAAACAAATCCAGATTTTCATAGACAGATAGCTAGATAGATAGTCTTATTGTAAAGACACACTCCGTAACATACGCACGCCCGCCCGCACGCACGCACACACACACACACACACACACACACACACACACACAGCTTCTCCAGCATCCATTCAGAAGGCTCGCGCATGTCCCCGAGGGCTAGAAAGGCACGCGGGCTGTGGACCCCCTCCTTTATGTCACTGCTCCACATCATTTCTAAAGCTTTTATTCTGAAAGGCAACACACACACAGCACAGGCGAGCAAACGGAGGCGACTGAGTGTGCATCCTGCTGTTTCTATAGATTATTTCACACATTCATTTTCTTGGAATAGTTTAAGAGTTGTGTTTTATTTGAAATGATTTGATATTTTTGATTCTCTTTTAAATCGTCACTCTCTGTTAGGTTTAAACACCCAGAGCCACACCTTTTGGTCACTTTTCCTCGACCATTTCTGCATGTGTGATATTCTAAAATAGGACAACCCGCCGCCGTCCCCCTCCCCGTTTAATGTGCTAGTGGAGTTGTTGGTCAACAGTTGGGTCGGGGGGCCAGGCGGAGGGAGGGAGGGCCGGGAACAATGGACTGTGCTGTTGTGTGCTGGGGTCGGTGGAGAGAGAGAGAGAGAGAGAGAGAGAGAGAGAGAGAGTCAGGCTGATGACAGAGTGAAAGAGGTTAGTGTCTATGCTGGGAAATGAGACCAAAGGAGGGGGGTTCCTGTGTCTGTTGGCTTGTTAATGATGATTCAGTCCCATCAGCTCAACAGCCTTCTCTATCAAGGAATCTCTGAATGCCTTCAGCTCAGCGGTGCCATCACAAAAAAACAAAACAGAAAAACAGAAAATTATAATTAGAAAAGTTTTTAGGTCAGGTCTGATACACGTCTAAATCGAAAAAAACAAAAACAGAAATCAGAATTCATCTGATGTATATTTTGGTGAAATCGATCAATTATTTCGTTTAAGAGTTTAGAAAAGAGAAATCCGCCTCATGTTTCTACAATATCAAATATGATCCAAAACTTTTTTCTCCACCTTCACATAATAAAAAAAATGTTATAGTTTTAGAGTGCGTGGTCTCTGTTGTCCGCATATTCGTTGGCAGACTTTAGTGTATCGAAAAAAGCAGCGTTATTTATCTAATGTCTGATTCCTGAAGCGGAGAAATCGAGACCCCATTCAACAAGTGCGGGAAATCAAAGCTGTGGGCCGGACGACCAAACACAGCTGCAACACCTCAGCTCAAAATCTGCAACAACCCACACAAAAAAAAAGTCAAAGTCACTGCAGGGTTTTGTGTGAATTCAGCAAACGGCCTTTTTTTTTTTTTTGTCTCTCTCCTCCAGGCATCCCAGCCGCTCTCTTCTCCTCCCTCTCCCCTCCCCCGGGTTTGCCAGGCTCCTTGAGCCGGCCATGGGTGGCAGTCAGCCTGGAAACCCGCTGATATTGTCCCAGACGAGCGAAGTGTTGCATGAAACTGTTCTGCTTCAAAGTGTAAAGACAAAACCATTATAGACAGCTTATTTAGTATTTTTTTACTTTTTGTCATTTCCAGGCTTCATTTTCGTCCGAAAACGGACACATGATGAAGGAGGAGTTGGGTGTAAATCTTTTTGCGCACACTGTGTGTGCAGATTATACCCCTGCCTTCACCCTCCTCATCAGTAAACAGTCTCCAAATTTCCGGACAACAAAGGAGCAGCAGACCGTGCACCACTTTCACTTGTAGCTGCGCGATGGGCCGGTCCCATCCAGTCACCTGTTGCTTTAAGCTGAGCTAAAAGAGCTTAAAATATCCTCCAGGAAACAAACGAACAAAACATTTAAAACACATCTGCACCGTTGTAATTGTCTTTATTTTTTTTTTTAAATTTGATTTACAGTTTGTTGAACCTTAAATGCCCCCATGTGGCTTTTTCTTTCACCCTCAATCTGTTCACATTCACTGCCCAAAAGCCTTTTTTTTTTTTCAGTGACCATATAGCTCGTGAGTTGATCTCCTAAATTGGAGCTGCATTGTCCTCTTCCCAACAGCAGCCAGCAGGCTCAGCAGCCAGCACAGCCAGCCAAGCGTTTGACGTTATTAAATAATAAAGAGATGCTGATCTGGTAGCATTGTTGTGAAGGAAAAAAGGCCAATTAGCGTGCCGTTATACTGTCATTATGACTGTATTAACTCGAATTAGTTATACGACAATATGCATATTGATACAGGTTTTGACTAATACGAATATTAAACTGTACATCAGTGATTGTTCAGTGAATATTATAGACTTATCAAATGCATGGCCTAGATATAAAATATAAAAGATTTGATCGGAAATACAACCAGAAATTAATATATCCATTTAATATGAAAACAGCCTATAATTGGATATTCTGGACTAAGAAAAGTGCATTTTTTTCATCTATCTGAATATCAGGTTTAGAAGTTACATTATAGAGTGTATAATTCAATGAAGAGTATATTATATGTGCTAAAGGAGTAATAACTTCATTTGAAAATTGGGGAGTAATAGCAGCTTTTGTATAAAGAGCTCAGCTGTTCTTTTTTATGGCAGAGCTCAGATCAGTTTGAGCGCAGAGCTGAAGGCTTTCCCTGGCAGCCTACAGTACAACAGGCCTTATATTGTTGTTTGTCGGCTCTTCTCAGAGAGAAAAAAAAAAAACCCATCCACCCCTCTCCACCCTCCTCTGTCTCTCTTCTTTCCCCACTTCTCGTGCACTTTCTCCCGGCCTATGCTAATGCCATTCTCTCACAGAAAAGAAAAAAAAAGGCTGAAAACTGAAGCTTTTATCAATAAACTGTATAAGAACTCCAGACCAGCAGGAGACATGTTCACCATCACGCCACTATAACTCCTCTAAAACTTTATTAAACTAGAATGTTTGTATGAAAATGATGTTGTTTTTAGAAAGACTACTGTATATGCAGCCACGTGAATGTGAAAATATAGTTTCTCTAGAGCCAATCAGAGCCGAGGACCACGATTATAAGAAAGTTAGTTATGACTGGCACTTAGTAAAAATATTAAATAACAGCTATAGGAAAAAGAAATAGTCATGTATTATTAAAGTATGCAGGAAGCTGAAAACAACTGTTAAACATGTAACCATAATCTCAATGTTCAGGCAGGTGATGCTGCTATTGTGTATGTTTGAGCCTAAAGGCCCGTTATTAGCTATTAGTCATGTTATTATTCATG